>NC_044550.1:124461122-124518675 GCF_007565055.1 Rhinopithecus roxellana | reverse complement strand
TGAGAAACTTCTTTCTGATCTGTGAGTTCATCTCACAGACTTATAATTTAGACTTCAGGAAGCAGTTTGCTAACACTCTTTTCGTGGAAACTGGAAAGTGATATTTGGGAGCCCATAGGGACCCATGGTGAAAAGGAAATATCCTCACATAATACTACAGAGAAGCTTTCTGAGAGATTGCTTTCGATGTGTGACTTCATCACACAGAGTTCCACCCTTCCCTCTTGGAACAGTTTGCTAACACTGTTGTCGTGGATTCTGCAAAGGTATATTTGGGAGCTCATTGAGGGCTCTGGTGAAAAAGGAAATATCCTCACATAATAACTAAGAGCAGCTTTCTGAGAAACTGCACTGCCATGTGTGAATGCAACTCACAGAGTTACACGTTTCTCTTCAGTGATCAGTTTGTTAACACAGTTTTCTGGAAATCTGCAATTAGATACTTCATAGCGCAATGAAACTTACGGTGACAAGGAAACATCCACAGATGAAAACTAGAAAGAAGCTTTCTAAGAAACTTCTTGTGATGTGTGAATTCATCTCACAGAGTTACACTTATGTTTCGTGGAGCAGTCCATTAACACTGTCTTTGAGGAACCTGAGAAGGCTCCTTGATCGCATTGAGGCCTCCGCTGATAAAGGAAATTCATTCGTTCAAAACGTGAAAGAAACATTCTGAGAGAACTTCTTTCTGCTCTGTGAGTTCATCTCACAGACTTATCATTTCGATTCAGGAAGCCGTTTGCTATCCCTCTTTTCGTGGAAAACTGGAAAGTGATATTTGGGAGGCCCTAGGGACCCATGGTGATAAAGGAAATATCCTCACATAATAACTACAGAGAGAGGCTTTCTGAGAGATTGCTTTCTGATGGGTGACTCATCACACAGAGTTCCACCCTCCCTACTTGGAACATTTGCTAACACTGTTGTCGTAGATTCTGCAAAGGTATATTTGGGAGCTCATTGAGGGCTCTGGTGAAAAAGGAAATATCCTCACATAACAACTAAGAGCAGCTTTCTGAGAAACTGCACTGCCATGTGTGAATGCAACTCACAGAGTTACACGTTTCTCTTCAGTGATCAGTTTGTTAACACAGTTTTCTGGAAATCTGCAATTAGATACTTCATAGCGCAATGAAACTTACGGTGACAAAGGAAACATCCACAGATGAAAACTGAAAGAAGCTTTCTTAGAAACTTCTTGGTGATGTGTGAATTCATCTCACAGAGTTACACTTTTTTCGTGGAGCAGTCCATTAACACTGTCTTTGAGGAACCTGAGAAGGGCTTCCTTGGATCGCATTGAGGCCTATGCTGATAAAGGAAATTTCATCCGTTCAAAACGTGAAAGAAGCTTTCTGAGAAACTTCTTTCTGATCTGTGAGTTCATCTCACAGACTTATATTTAGACTTCAGGAAGCAGTTTGCTAACACTCTTTTCGTGGAAACTGGAAAGTGATATTTGGGAGCCCACAGGGACCCATGGTGATAAAAAATATCCTCACATAATAACTACAGAGAAGCTTTCTGAGAGATTGCTTTCTGATGTGTGACTTCATCACCCAGAGTTCCACCCTTCCCTTCTTGGAACAGTTTGCTAACACTGTTGTCGTGGATTCTGCAAAGGTATATTTGGGAGCTCATTGAGGGCTCTGGTGAAAAAGGAAATATCCTCACATAATAACTAAAGAGCAGCTTTCTGAGAAACTGCACTGCCATGTGTGAATGCAACTCACAGAGTTACACGTTCTCTTCAGTGATCAGTTTGTTAACACAGTTTCTGGAAATCTGCAATTAGATACTTCATAGCGCAATGAAACTTACGGTGACAAAGGAAACATCCACAGATGAAAACTAGAAAGAAGCTTTCTTAGAAACTTCTTGGTGATGTGTGAATTCATCTCACAGAGTTACACTTATGTTTCGTGGAGCAGTCCATTAACACTGTCTTTGAGGAACCTGAGAAGGGCTTCCTTGATCGCATTGAGGCCTACGCTGATAAAGGAAATTTCATCCGTTCAAAACGTGAAAGAAGCTTTCTGAGAAACTTCTTTCTGATCTGTGAGTTCATCTCACAGACTTATAATTTAGACTTCAGGAAGCAGTTTGCTAACACTCTTTTGTGGAAACTGGAAAGTGATATTTGGGAGCCCATAGGGACCCATGGTGATAAAGGAAATATCCTCACATAATAACTACAGAGAAGCTTTCTGAGAGATTGCTTTCTGATGTGTGACTTCATCACACAGAGTTCCACCCTTCCCTTCTTGGAACAGTTTGCTAACACTGTTGTCGTGGATTCTGCAAAGGTATATTTGGGAGCTCATTGAGGGCTCTGGTGAAAAAGGAAATATCCTCACATAATAACTCAAGAGCAGCTTTCTGAGAAACTGCACTGCCATGTGTGAATGCAACTCACAGAGTTACACGTTTCTCTTCAGTGATCAGTTTGTTAACACAGTTTTCTGGAAATCTGCAATGAGATAGTTCATAGCGCAATGAACCTTACGGTGAAAAAAGGAACATCCACAGATGAAAACTAGAAAGAAGCTTTCTTAGAAACTTCTTGGTGATGTGTGAATTCATCTCACAGAGTTACACTTATGTTTCGTGGAGCAGTCCATTAACACTGTCTTTGAGGAACCTGAGAAGGGCTTCCTTGGATCGCATTGAGGCCTACGCTGATAAAGGAAATTTCATCCGTTCAAACGTGAAAGAAGCTTTCTGAGAAACTTCTTTCTGATCTGTGAGTTCATCTCACAGACTTATAATTTAGACTTCAGGAAGCAGTTTGCTAACACTCTTTTCGTGGAAACTGGAAAGTGATATTTGGGAGCCCATAGGGACCCATGGTGAAAAGGAAATATCCTCACATAATAACTACAGAGAAGCTTTCTGAGAGATTGCTTTCTGATGTGTGACTTCATCACACAGAGTTCCACCCTTCCCTTCTTGGAACAGTTTGCTAACACTGTTGTCGTGGATTCTGCAAAGGTATATTTGGGAGCTCATTGAGGGCTCTGGTGAAAAAGGAAATATCCTCACATAATAACTTAAGAGCAGCTTTCTGATAAACTGCATTGCCATGTGTGAATGCAACTTACAGAGTTACACGGTTTCTCTTCAGTGATCAGTTTGTTAACACAGTTTTCTGGAAATCTGCAATTAGATACTTCATAGCTCAATGAAACTTACGGTGACAAAGGAAACATCCACAGATGAAAACAGGAAAGAAGTATTCTTAGAAACTGCTTGGTGATGTGTGAATTCATCTCACAGAGTTACACTTATGTTTCGTGGAGCAGTCGATTAACACTGTCTTTGAGGAACCTTAGAAGGGCTTCCTTAGATCGCATTGAGGCCTATGCTGATAAAGGAAGTTTCATCCGTTCAAAGCGTGAAAGAAGCTTTCTGAGAAACTTCTTTCTGTTCTGTGAGTTCACCTCACAGACTTATAATTTAGACTTTAGGAAGCAGTTTGCTAACACTCTTTTCGTGGCAATGGGAAAGTGATATTTGGGAGCCCACAGGGACCCATGGTGATAAAGGAATATCCTCACATAATAACTACAGAGAAGCTTTCTGAGAGATTGCTTTCTGATGTGTGACTTCATCACACAGAGTTCCACCTTCCTTCTTGGAACAGTTTGCCAACACTGTTGTCGTGGATTCTGCAAAGGTATATTTGGGAGCTCATTGAGGGCTCTGGTGAAAAAAGGAAATATCCTCACATAATAACTAAAGAGCAGCTTTCTGAGAAACTGCACTGCCATGTGAGAATGCAACTCACAGAGTTACACGTTTCTCTTCAGTGATCAGTTTGTTAACACAGTTTTCTGGAAATCTGCAATTAGATACTTCATAGCGCAATGAAACTTACGGTGACAAAGGAAACATCCACAGATGAAAACTAGAAAGAAGCTTTCTTAGAAACTTCTTGTGATGTGTGAATTCATCTCACAGAGTTACACTTATGTTTCGTGGAGCAGTCCATTAACACTGTCTTGAGGAACCTGAGAAGGGCTTCCTTGGATCGCATTGAGGCCTACGCTGATAAAGGAAATTTCATCCGTTCAAAACGTGAAAGAATCTTTCTGAGAAACTTCTTTCTGATATGTGAGTTCATCTCACAGACTTATAGTTTAGACTTCAGGAAGCCGTTTGCTAACACTCTTTTCGTGGAAACTGGAAAGTGATATTTGGGAGCCCTTAGGGACCCATGGTGAAAAAGGAAATATCCTCACATAATAACTACAGAGAAGCTTTTTGAGATTGCTTTCTGATGTGTGACTTCATCACACAGAGTTCCACCCTTCCCTTCTTGGAACAGTTTGCGTAACACTGTTTTCGTGGATTCTGCAAAGGTATATTTGGGAACTCATTGAGGGCTCTGGTGAAAAAGGAAATATCCTCACATTATAACTAAAGAGCAGCTTCGTGAGAAACTGCACTGCCATGTGTGAATGCAACTCACAGAGTTACAGCGTTTCTCTTCAGTGATCAGTTTGTTAACACAGTTTTATGGAAATCTGCAATTAGATACTTCATAGCGCAATGAAACTTACGGTGACAAAGGAAACATCCACAGATGAAAACTAGAAAGAAGCTTTCTTAGAAACTTCTTGGTGATGTGTGAATTCATCTCACAGAGTTACACTTATGTTTCGTGGAGCAGTCCATTAACACTGTCTTTGAGGAACCTGAGAAGGGCTTCCTTGGATCGCATTGAGGCCTACGCTGATAAAGGAAATTTCATCCGTTCAAAACGTGAAAGAAGCTTTCTGAGAAACTTCTTTCTGATCTGTGAGTTCATCTCACAGACTTATAATTTAGACTTCAGGAAGCAGTTTGCTAACACTCTTTTCGTGGAAACTGGAAAGTGATATTTGGGAGCCCATAGGGACCCATGGTGAAAAAGGAAATATCCTCACATAATAACTACAGAGAGCTTTCTGAGAGATTGCTTTCTTATGTGTGACTTCATCACACAGAGTTCCACCCTTCCCTTCTTGGAACAGTTTAGCTAACACTGTTGTCCTGGATTCTGCAAAGGTATATTTGGGAGCTCATTGAGGGACTCTGGTGAAAAAGGAAATATCCTCACATAATAACTAAAGAGCAGCTTTCTGAGAAACTGCACTGCCACGTGTCAATGCAACTCACAGAGTTACACGTTTCTCTTCAGTGATCATTTTGTTAACACAGTTTTCTGGAAATCTGCAATTAGATACTTCATAGCGCAATGAATCTTACGGTGACAAAGCAAACATCCACAGATGAAAACTAGAAAGAAGCTTTCTTAGAAATTTCCTGGTGACGTGTGAATTCATCTCACAGAGTTACACTAATGTCTCGTGGAGCAGTCCATTAACACTGTCTTTGAGGAACCTGAGAAGGGCTTCCTTGGATCGCATTGAGGCCTACGCTCATAACGGAAATTTCATCCGTTCAAAACGTGAAAGAAGTTTTCTGAGAAACATATTTCTGATCTGTGAGTTCATCTCACAGACTTATAATTTAGACTTCAGGAAGCAGTTTGCTAACACTCTTTTCGTGGAACCTGAGAAGTGATATTTCAGGAGCCCATAGGGACCCATGGTGAAAAAGGAAATATCCTCACATAATAACTACAGAGAAGCTTTCTGAGAGATTGCTTTCTGATGTGTGACTTCATCACACGGAGTTCCACCCTTCCCTCTTGGAACAGTTTGCTAACACTGTTGTCGTGGATTCTGCAAAGGTATATTTGTGAGCTCATTGAGGGCTCTGGTGAAAAAGGAAATATCCTCACATAATAACTAAAGAGCAGCTTTCTGAGAAACTGCACTGCCATGTGTGAATGCAACTCACAGAGTTACACGTTTCTCTTCAGTGATCAGTTTGTTAACACAGTTTTCTGGAAATCTGCAATTAGATACTTCATAGCGCAATGAATCCTTACGGTGACAAAGGAAACATCGCACAGATGAAAACTAGAAAGAAGCTTTCTTAGAAACTTCTTGGTGATGTGTGAATTCATCTCACAGAGTTACACTTATGTTTCGTGGAGCAGTCCATTAACACTGTCTTTGAGGAACCTGAGAAGGGCTTCTTGGATCGCATTGAGGCCTACGCTGATAAAGGAAATTTCATCCGTTCAAAACGTGAAAGAAGCTTTCTGAGAAACTTCTTTCTGATCTCTGAGTTCATCTCACAGACTTATAATTTAGACTTCAGGAAGCAGTTTGCTAACACTCTTTTCGTGGAAACTGGAAAGTGATATTTGGGAGCCCACAGGGACCCATGGTGAAAATGGCAATATCCTCACATAATAACTACAGAGAAGCTTTCTGAGAGATTGCTTTCTGACTGTGTGACTTCATCACACAGAGTTCCACTCTTCCCTTCTTGGAACAGTTTGCTAACACTGTTGTCGTGGATTCTGCAAAGGTATATTTGGGAGCTCATTGAAGGCTCTGGTGAAAAAGGAAATATCCTCACATAATAACTAAAGAGCAGCTTTGTGAGAAACTGCACTGCCATGTGTGAATGCAACTCACAGAGTTACACGTTTCTCTTCAGTGATCAGTTTGTTAACACAGTTTTCTGGAAATCTGCAATTAGATACTTCATAGTGCAATGAACCTTACGGTGACAAAGGAAACATCCACAGATGAAAACTAGAAAGAAGCTTTCTTAGAAACTTCTTGGTGATGTGTGAATTCATCTCACAGAGTTACACTTATGTTTCATGGAGCAGTCCATTAACACTGTCTTTGAGGAACCTGAGAAGGGCTTCCTTGGATCGCATTGAGGCCTCCGCTGATAAAGGAAATTTCATCCGTTCAAAACGTGAAAGAAGCTTTCTGAGAAACTTCTTTCTGTTCTGTGAGTTCATCCTCACAGACTTATAATTTAGACTTCAGGAAGCAGTTTGCTAACACTCTTTTCGTGGAAACTGGAAAGTGATATTTGGGAGCCCACAGGGACCCATGGTGAAAATGGCAATATCCTCACATAATAACTACAGAGAAGCTTTCTGAGAGATTGCTTTCTGACGTGTGACTTCATCACACAGAGTTCCACCCTTCCCTTCTTGGAACAGTTTGCTAACACTGTTGTCGTGGATTCTGCAAAGGTATATTTGTGAGCTCTTTGAGGGCTCTGGTGAAAAAGGAAATATCCTCACATAATTACTAAAGAGCAGCTTTGTGGAAAACTGCACTGCCATGTGTGAATGCAACTCACAGAGTTACACGATTCTCTTCAGTGATCAGTTTGTTAACACAGTTTTCTGGAAATCTGCAATTAGAAATTCATAGCGCAATGAAACTTACGGTGACAAACGAAACATCCACAGATGAAACCTAGAAAGAAGCTTTATTAGAAACTTCTTCGTGATGTGTGAATTCATCTCACAGAGTTACACTTATGTTTCGTTGAGCAGTCCATTCACACTGTCCTTAAGAAACCTAAGAAGGGCTTCCTTGGATGGCATTGAGGCCTACGCTGATAAAGGAAATTTCATCCGTTCTAAACGTGAAAGAATCTTTCTGAGAAACTTCTTTCTGATATGGGAGTTCATGTCCCAGACTTATAATTTAAACTTTAGGAAGCAGTTTGCTAACACTATTTTCGTGGAAACTGGAAAGTGATATTTGGGAGCCCACAGGGACCCATGGTGAAAAAGGAAATATCCTCACATAATAAATACAGAGAAGCTTACTGAGAGATTTCTTTCTGATGTGTGACTTCATCACACAGAGTTCCACCCTTCCCTTCTTGGAACAGTTTGCTAACACTGTTGTCGTGGATTCTGCAAAGGTATATTTGGGAGCTCATTGAAGGCTCTGGTGAAAAAGGAAATATCCTCACAGAATAATTAAAGAGCAGCTTTGTGAGAAACTGCACTGCCATGTGTGAATGCAACTCACAGAGTTACAGGTTTCTCTTCAGTGATCAGTTTGTTAACACAGTTTTCTGGAAATCTGCAATTAGATACTTCATAGCGCAATGAAACTTACGGTGACAAAGTAAACATGCACAGATGAAAACTAGAAAGAAGCATTCTTAGAAATTTCCTGGTGATGTGTGAATTCATCTCACAGAGTTACAGTTATGTTTCGTGGAGCAGTCCATAAACACTGTCTTTGAGGAACCTGAGAAGGGCTTCCTTGGATCGCATTGAGGCCTACGCTGATGAAGGAAATTTCATCCGTTCAAAACGTGAAAGAAGCTTTCTGAGAAACCTTCTTTGTGATCTGTGAGTTCATCTCACCGACTTATAATTTAGACTTCAGGAAGCAGTTTGCTAACACTCTTTTCGTGGAAACTAGAAAGTGATATTTGGGAGCACATAGGAACCCAAGGTGAAAAAGGAAATATCCTCACAGAATAACTACAGAGAAGCTTTCTGAGAGATTGCTTTCTGATGTGTGACTTCATCACACAGAGTTCCACCCTTCCCGTCTTGGAACAGTTAAGAAACACTGTTGTCGTGGATTCTGCAAAGGTATGTTTGGGAACTCATTGAGGGCTCTGGTGAAAAAGTAAATATCCACACATAATAACTAAACAGCAGCTTTCTGAGAAACTGCACTGCCACGTGTGAATGCAACTCTCAGAGTTACACGGTTCTCTTCAGTGATCAGTTTCATAACACAGTTTTCTGGAAATCTGCAATTAGATACTTCATAGCGCAATGTTCCTTAAGGTGACAAAGGAAACATCCGCACATGAAAACTAGAAAGAAGCATTCTTAGAAATTTCCTGGTGATGTGTGAATTCATCTCACAGAGTTACACTAATGTTTCTTGGATCAGTCTATTAACACTGTCTTTGAGGAACCTGAGAAGGGCTTCCTTGGATCGCATTGAGGCCTACTCTGATAAAGGAAATTACATCCATTCAAAACGTGAAAGAAGCTTTCTGAGAAACTTCTTTCTGATCTGTGAGTTCATCTCACAGACTTATAATTTAGGCTTCAGGAAGCAGTTTGCTAACACTCTTTTCGTGGAAACTAGAAAGAGATATTCTGGGAGCCCATAGGAACCCACTGGTGAAAACGGAAATATCCTCACATAATAACTACAGAGAGGCTTTCTGAGAGATTTCTTTCTGATGTGTGACTTCATCACACAGAGTTCCACCCTTCCCTTCTTGGAACAGTTAACAAACACTGTTCTCCTGGATTCTGCAAAGGTATATTTGGGAGCTCATTGAGGGCTCTGGTGAAAAAGGAAATATCCTCACATAATAACTAAAGAGCAGTTTTCTGAGAAACTGCACTGCCACGTGTGAATGCAACTCACAGAGTTACACGTTTCTCTTCAGTGATCAGTTTGTTAACACAGTTTTCTGGAAATCTGCAATTAGACACTTCATAACGCAATGATACTTACGGTGACAAAGGAAACATCCACACATAAAAACTAGAAAGAAGCGTTCTTAGAAACTTCTTGGTGATGTGTGAATTCATCTCACAAAGTTACACTTATATTTCGTGGGGCAGTCCATTAACACTGTCTTTGAGGAACCTGAGAAGTGATATTTCAGAGCCCATAGCGACTCATGGTGAAAAAGGAAATATCCTCACAGAACAACTACAGAGAAGCTTTCTGAGAGATTGCTTTCTGATGTGTGACTTCATCACACAGACATCCACCCTTCCCATCTTGGAACAGTTTGGTAACACTGTTGTCGTGGATTCTGCATAGTATGTTTGAGAGCTCACTGAGGGCTCTGGTGAAAAAGGAAATATCCTCACATAATAACTAAAGAGCAGCTTTCTGAGAAACTGCACTGCCACGTGTGAATGCAACTCACAGAGTTACACGTTTCTCTTCAGTGATCAGTTTGTTAACACAGTTTTCTGGAAATCTGCAATTAGATACTTCATAGCGCAATGAAACTTACGGTGACAAAGGAAACGTAAACAGATGAAAACTAGAAAGAAACTTTCTTAGAAACTTCTTGGTGATGTGTGAATTCATCTCACAGAGTTACACTTATGTTTCGTGGAGCAGTCAATTAACACTGTCTTTGAAGAACCTGAGAAGGGCTTCCTTGGATCGCATTGAGGACTACGCTGATAAAGGAAATTTCATCCGTTCAAAACGTGAAAGAAGCTTTCTGAGAAACTTCTTTCTGATCTGTGAGTTCATCTCACAGACTTATAATTTAGACTTCAGGAAGCAGTTTGCTAACACTCTTTTCGTGGAAACTGGAAAGTGATATTTGGGAAGCCCTAGGGACCCATGGTGAAAAAGGAAATATCCTCACATAATAACTACAGAGAAGCTTTCTGAGAGATTGCTTTCTGATGTGTGACTTCATCACACAGAGTTCCACCCTTCCCTTCTTGGAACAGTTTAGCTAACACTGTTGTCGTGGATTCTGCAAAGGTATATTTGGGAGCTCATTGATGGCTCTGGTGAAAAAGGAAATATCCTCACATAAAAACTGAAGAGCAGCTTTCTGAGAAACTGCACTGCCACTGTGTGAATGCAACTCACAGAGTTACACGTTTCTCTTCAGTAGATCACTTTGTTAACACAGTTTTCTGGAAATCTGCAATTAGATATTTCATAGCGCGATGAATGCTTACGGTGACAAAGGAAACATCCACAGATGAAAACTAGAAAGAAGCTTTCTTAGAAACTGCTTGGTGACTGTGTGAATTCATCTCACAGAGTTACACGTATGTTTCATGGATCAGTCTATTAACACTGTCTTTGAGGAACCTGAGAAGCGCTTCCTTGGAGCGCATTGAGGCCTACTGTGATAAAGGAAATTTCATCCATTCAAAACGTGAAAGAAGCTTTCTGAGAAACTTCTTTCTGATCTGTGAGTTCATCTCACAGACTTATAATTTAGACTTCAGGAAGTAGTTTGCTAACACTCTTTTTGTGGAAACTAGAAAGTGATATTCTGGAGCCCATAGGAACCCAAGGAGAAAATGGAAATATCCTCACATAATAACTACGGAGAGGCTTTCTGAGCGATTTCTTTCTGATGTGTGACTTCATCACACAGAGTTCCACACTTCCCTTCTTGGAACAGTTTGCTAACACTGTTGTCGTGGATTCTGCAAATGTATATTTGGGAGATCATTGAGGGCTCTGGTGAAAAAGGAAATATCCTCACATAATAACTAAAGAGCAGCTTTCTGAGAAACTGCACTGCCACGTTTCAATGCAACTCACAGAGTTACACGTTTCTCTTCAGTGATCAGTTTGTTAACACAGTTTTCTGGAAATCTGCAATTAGATACTTCATAGCGCAATGAACCTTACGGTGACAAAGGAAACTCCACAGTGAAAACTAGAAAGAAGCTTTCTTAGAAACTTCTTGGTGATGTGTGAATTCATCTCACAGTGTTAAACTTATGTTTCGTGGAGCAGTCCATTAACACTGTCTTTGAGGAAACCTGAGAAGGGCTTCCTGGATCTCATTGAGGCCTACGCTGATAAAGGAAATTTCATCCGTTCAAAACGTGAAAGAAGCTTTCTGAGAAACTTCTTTCTGATCAGGGAGTTCATCTCACAGAGTTATAATTTCGACTTCAGGAAGCAGGTTGCTAACACTCTTTTCGTGGAAACTGGAAAGTGATAATTGGGAGCCCCTAGGGACCCATGGTGATAAAGGAAATATCCTCACATAATAACTACAGAGAAGCTTTCTGAGAGATTGCTTTCTGATGTGTGACTTCATCACACAGAGTTCCACCCTTCCCTTCTTGGAACAGTTTACTAACAGTGTTGTCGTGGTTTCTGGAAAGGTATATTTGGGAGCTCATTGAGGGCTCTGGTGAAAAAGGAAATATCCTCACATAATAACTAAAGAGCAGCTTTCTGAGAAACTGCATTGCCATGTGTGAATGCAACTCACAGAGTTACACGTTTCTCTTCAGTGATCAGTGTGTTAACACAGTTTTCTGGAAATCTGCAATTAGATACTTCATAACGCAATGGATCTTACGGTGACAAAGGAAACATCCACAGATGAAAACTAGAAAGAAGCTTTCTTAGAAACTTCTTGGTGACGTGTGAATTCATCTCACAGAGTTACACTTATATATCGTGGAGCAGTCCATTCACACTGTCTTTGAGGAATTCTGAGAAGGGCTTCCTTGGATCGCATCGAGGCCTAACGCTGATAAAGGAAATTTCATCCGTTCAAAACGTGAAAGAAGCTTCTGAGAAACTTCATTCTGATCTGTGAGTTCATCTCACAGACTTATAATTTAGACTTCAGGAAGCAGTGTGCTAACACTCTTTTCGTGGAAACTGGAAAGTGATATTCGGGAGCCCATAAGGACCCAATGGTGAAAACGGAAATATCCTCACATAATAACTACAGAGAGGCTTTCTGAGAGATTTCTTTCTGATGTGTGACTTCATCACACAGAGTTCCACCCTTCCCTTCTTGGAACAGTTAACAAACACTGTTGTCCTGGATTCTGCAAAGGTTTGGGAGCTCATTGAGGGCTCTGGTGAAAAACGAAATATCCTCACATAATAACTAAAGAGCAGCTTTCGGAGAAACTGAACTGCCACGTGTTAATGCAACTCACAGAGTTACACGTTTCTCTTCAGTGATCAGTTTGTTTACACAGTTTTCTGGAAATCTGCAATTAGATACTTCATAACGCAATGATGCTTACGGTGCCAAAGAAACATCCACACATAAAAACTAGAAAGAAGCGTTCATAGAAACTTCTTGCTGATGTGTGAATTCATCTCACAGAGTTACACTAATGTTTCGTGGAGCAGTCCATTAACACTGTCTTTGAGGAACCTGAGAAGGGCTTCCTTGGATCGCATTGAGGCCTCCGCTGATAAAGGAAATTTCATCCGTTCAAAACGTGAAAGAAGCTTTCTGAGAAACTTCTTTCTGATCTGTGAGTTCATCTCACAGACTTCTAATTTAGACTTCAGGAAGCAGTTTGCTAACACTCTTTTCGTGGAAACTGGAAAGTGATATTTGGGAGCCCATAGAGACCCATGGTGAAAAAGGAAATATCCTCACATAATAACTACAGAGAAGCTTTCTAGAGATTGCTTCCTGATGTGTGACTTCATCTCACAGAGTTCCACCCTTCCCTTCTTGGAACAGTTTGCTAACACTGTTGTCGTGGATTCTGCAAAGGTATATTTGGGAGCTCATTGAGGGCTCTGGTGAAAAAGGAAATATCCTCACATAATAACTAAAGAGCAGCTTTCTGAGAAACTGCACTGCCATGTGTGAATGCAACTCACACAGTTACACGTTTCTCTTCAGTGATCAGTTTGTTAACACAGTTTTCTGGAAATCTGCAATTAGATACTTCATAGCGCAATGAAACTTCCGGTGACAGAGGAAACATCCACAGATGAAAACTAGAAAGTAGCTTTCTTAGAAATTTCCTGGTGAAGTGTGAATTCATCTCACAGAGTTACACTAATGTTTCTTGGAGCAGTCCATTAACACTGTCTTGAGGAACCTGAGAAGGGCCTCCTTGGATCGCATTGAGGCCTACGCTGATAAAGGAAATTTCATCCATTCAAAACGTGAAAGAAGCTTTCTGAGAAACTTCTTTCTGTTCTGTGAGTTCATCTCACAGACTTATAATTTAAACTTCAGGAAGCAGTTTGCTAACACTCTTTTCGTGGAAACTAGAAAGTGATATTTGGGAGCCCGTAGGAACCCATGGTGAAAAAGGAAATATCCGCACAGAATAACTACAGAGAAGGTTTCTCATAGATTGCTTTCTGATGTGTGACTTCATCACACAGAGTTCCACCCTTCCCTTCTTGGAACAGTTTGCTAACACTGTTGTCGTGGATTCTGGAAAGGTATAATTCGGAGCTCATTGAGGGATCTGGTGAAAAAGGAAATATCCTCACATAATAACTAAAGAGCAGCTTTCTGAGAAACTGCACTGGCACGTGTGAATGCATCTCACAGAGTTACACGTTTCTCTTCAGTGATCAGTTTGTTAACACAGTTTTCTTGAAATCTGCAATTAGATATTTCATAGCGCAATGATACTTACGGTCACAAAGGAAACATCCGCACATGAAAACTAGAAAGAAGCTTCCTTAGAAACTTCTTGGTGATGTGTGAATTCATCTCACAGAGTTGCACTTATGTTTCGTGGAGCAGTCCATTCACACTGTCTTTGAGGAACCTGAGAAGGGCTTCCTTGGATCGCATAGAGGCCAACGCTGATAAAGGAATTTCATCCGTTCAAAACATGAAAGAAGCTTTCTGAGAAACTTCTTTCTGATCTGTGAGTTCATCTCATAGACTTATAATTTAGACTTCAGGATCAGTTTGCTACCACTCTTTTCGTGGAAACTGGAAAGTGATATTTGGGAGCCCATAGGCACCCATGGTGAAAAAGGAAATATCCGCACAGAATAACAACAGAGAAGCTTTCTGAGAGATTGCTTTCTGATGTGTGACTTCATCACACAGAGTTCCACCCTTCCTTTCGTGGAACAGTTTAGGAACACTGTTGTCATGGATTCTGCAAAGGTATACTTGGGAGCTCATTGAGGGCTCTGGTGAAAAAGGAAATATCCTCACATAATAACTAAAGGGCAGCTTTCTGAGAAACTGCACTGCCACAGGTGAATGCAACTCACAGAGTTACACGTTTCTCTTCAGTGATCAGTTTGTTAACACAGTTTTCTGGAAATCTGCAGTTAGATATTTCATAGCGCAATGATCATTACGGTGACAAAGGAAACATCCGCACATGAAAACTAGAAAGAAGCTTCCTTAGAAACTTCTTGGTGATGTGTGAATTCATCTCACAGAGTGACACTTATGTTTCGTGGAGCAGTCCATTAACACTGTCTTTGAGGAACCTGAGAAGGGCTTCCTTGGATCACATTGAGGCCTAGGCTGATAAAGGAAATTTCATCCGTTCAAAACGGGAAATAAGCTTTCTGAGAAACTTCTTTCTGATCTGTGAGTTCATCTCACAAACTTATAATTTAGACTTCAGGAACCAGTTTGCTACCACTCTTTTCGTGGAAACTGGAAAGTGGTATTTTGGAGCCCTTAGGGACCCATGGTGAAAAAGGAAATATCCTCACATAATAAGTACAGAGAAGCTTTCTGAGAGATTGCTTTCTGATGTGTGACTTCATCACACAGAGTTCCACCCTTCCCTTCTTGGAACAGTTTAGAAACACTGTTGTCATGGACTCTGCAAAGGTATATTTGGGAGCTCATTGAGGGCTCTGGTGAAAAAGGAAATATCCTCACATAATAACTAAAGGGCAGCTTTCTGAGAAACTGCACTGCCACGTGTGAATGCAACTCACAGAGTTACACGTTTCTCTTCAGTGATCAGTTTGTTAACACTGTTTTCTGGAAATCTGCAATTAGATATTTCATAGCGCGGTGATACTTACGGTGACAAAGGAAACATCCACACATGAAAACTGGAAAGAAGCTTTCTTAGGAACTTCTTGGTGACGTGTGAATTCATCTCACAGAGTTACACTTATGTTTCGTGGAGTAGTCCATTAACACTGTGTTTCAGGAACCTGAGAAGGGCTTCCTTGGATCGCATTGAGGCCTATTCTGATAAAGGAAATTTCATCCATTCAAAACGTGAAAGAAGCTTTCTGAGAAACTTCTTTCTGATCTGTGAGTTCATCTCACAGACTTATAATTTAGACTTCAGGAAGCAGTTTGTTAACACTCTTTTCGTGGAAACTAGAAAGCGATATTCTGGAGCCCATAGGAACCCAAGGTGAAAATGGAAATATCCTCACATAATAACTACAGAGAGGCTTTCTGAGAGATTTCTTTCTGATGTGTGACTTCATTACACAGAGTTCCACCCTTCCCTTCTTGGAAAAGTTAACAAACACTGTTCTCCTGGATTCTGCAAAGGTATACTTGGGAGCTCATTGAGGGCTCTGGTGAAAAAGGAAATATCCTCACATAATAACTAAAGAGCAGCTTTCTGAGAAACTGCACTGCCACGTGTGAATGCAACTCACAGAGTTGCACGTTTCTCTTCAGTGATCAGTTTGTTAACACAGTTTTCTGGCAATCTGCAATTAGATACTTCATAACGCAATGATACTTACGGTGACAAAGGAAACATCCACACATAAAAACTAGAAAGAAGGGTTCTAGAAACTTCTTTGTGATGTGTGAATTCATCTCACAAAGTTACACTTATATTTCGTGGAGCAGTCCATTAACACTGTCTTTGAGGAACCTGAGAAGTGATATTTCAAAGCCCCATAGCGACTCATGGTGAAAAAGGAATATCCTCATCAGAACATAGAAGAAGCTTTCTGAGAGACTTGCTTTCTGATCTGGTGGAGTCATTTCATAGACTTATATTTCGACCTTCCTTCTTGGAACAGTTTGCTACACTTTTGTCGTGGAATCCGCAAATGTATATTTGGGAGCTCATTGAGGGCTCTGGTGAAAAAGGAAATATCCTCACATAATAACTAAAGAGCAGCTTTCTGAGAAACTGCAATGCCATGTGTGAATGCAACTCACAGAGTTACAGGTTTCTCTTCAGTGATCAGTTTGTTAACACAGTTTTCTGGAAATCTACAATTAGATACTTCATAGCGCAATGATCCTTACGGTGACAAAGGAAACATCCACAGATGAAAACTAGAAAGAAGCTTTCTCAGAAACTTCCTGGTGATGTGTGAATTCATCTCACAGAGTTACACTTATGTTTCGTGGAGCAGTCTATTAACACTGTCTTTGAGGAACCTGAGAAGGGCTTCCTTGGGTGCCATTGAAGCCTACGCTGATAAAGGAAATTTCATCCGTTCAAAACGTGAAAGAAGCTTTCTGTGAAACTTCTTTCTGATTTGTGAGTTCATCTCACAGACTTATAATTTAGACTTCTGGAAGCAATTTGCTAATACTCTTTCTTGGAGACTAGAAAGTGATATTTGGGAGCCCATAGGAACCCATGGTGAAAAAGGAAATATCCGCACAGAATAAGTACAGAGAAGCTTTCTGAGAGATTGCTTTCTGATGTGTGACTTCATCACACAGAGTTCCACCCTTCCCTTCACGGAACAGTTTACGAACACTGTTGTTGTGGATTCTGCAAAGGTATATTTGGGAGCTCATTGAGGGCTCTGGTGAAAAACGAAATATCCTCACAAAATAACTAAAGAGCAGCTTTCTGAGAAACTTCAATGCCATGTGTGAATGCAACTCACAGAGTTACACGTTTCTCTTCAGTGATCAGTTTGTTAACACAGTTTTCTGGAAATCTGCAATTAGATATTTCATAGCGCAATGATACATACGGTGACAAAGGAAACATCCGCACATGAAAACTAGAAAGAAGCTTCCTTAGAAACTTCTTGGTGATGTGTGAATTCATCTCACAGAGTTACGCTTATGTTCCGTGGAGCAGTGCATTATCACTGTCTTTGAGGAACCTGAGAAAGGCTTCCTTTGATCGCATTGAGACCTACGCTGATAAAGGAAATTTCATCCGTTCAAAACGTGAAAGAAGCTTTCTGGGAAACTTGTTTCTGATCTGTGAGTTCATCTCAAAGACTTATAATTTAGACTTCAGGAAGCAGTTTGCTACCACTCTTTTCGTGGAAACTGGAAAGTGATATTTGGGAGCCCACAGGGACCCATGGTGAAAAAGGAAATATCCTCACATAATAACTACAGAGAAGCTTTCTGAGAGATTACTTTCTGATGTGTGACTTCATTACACAGAGTTCCACCCTTCTCATCGTGGAACAGTTTGCTCACACTGTTGCCGTGGATTCTGCAAAGGTATATTTGGGAGTTCATTGAGGGCTCTGGTGGAAAAGGAAATATCCTCACATAATAACTAAAGAGCAGCTTTGTGAGAAACTGCACTACCATGTGTGAATGCAACTCACAGAGTTACACGTTTCTCTTCAGTGATCAGTTTGTTAACACAGTTTTCTGGAAATCTGCAATTAGATACTTCATAATGCAATGAACCTTACGGTGACAAAGGAAACATCCACAGATGAAAACTAGAAAGAAGCTTTCTTAGAAACTTCTTAGTGATGTGTGAATTCATCTCACAGAGTTACACTTATGTTTCGTGGAGCAGTCCATTAACACTGTCTTTGAGGAACCTGAGAAGGGCTTCCTTGGATCGCATTGAAGCCTACTCTGATAAAGGAAATTTTATCCGTTCAAAACGTGAAAGAAGCTTTATGAGAAACTTCTTTCTGATCTGTGAGTTCATCTCACCGACTTATAATTTAGACTTCAGGAAGCAGTTTGCTAACACTCTTTTCGTGGAAACGGGAAAGTGATATTTGGGAGCCCACAGGGACCCATGGTGAAAATGGCAATATCCTCACATAATAACTACAGAGATGCTTTCTGAGAGTTTGCTTTCTGACGTGTGACTTCATCACACAGAGTTCCACCCTTCCCTTCTTGGAACAGTTTGCTAACACTGTTGTCGTAGATTCTGCAAAGGTATATTTGGGAGCTCATTGAGGGCTCTGGTGAAAAATTAAATATCCTCACATAATAACTAAAGAGCAGCTTTATGAGAAACTGCACTGCCATGTGTGAATGCAACTCACAGAGTTACAGGTTTCTCTTCAGTGATCAGTTTGTTAACACAGTTTTCTGGAAATCTGCAATTAGATACTTCATAGTGCAATGAACCTTACGGTGACAAAGGAAACATCCACAGATGAAAAATAGAAAGAAGCTTTCTTAGAAACTTCTTAGTGATGTGTGAATTCATCTCACAGAGTTACACTTATGTTTCGTGGAGCAGTCCATTAACACTGTCTTTGAGAACCTGAGAAGGGCTTCCTGGGATCACATTGAGGCCTACGCTTAAAAAGGAAATTTCATCCGTTCAAAACGTGAAAGAAGCTTTCTGAGAAACTACTTTCTGATCTGTGAGTTCATCTCTCAGACTTATAATTTAGACTTCAGGAACCAGTTTGCTAACACTCTTTTCGTGGAAACGGGAAAGTGATATTTGGGAGCCCACAGGGACCCATGGTGAAAATGGCAATATCCTCACATAATAAATACAGAGAAGCTTTCTGAGAGATTGCTTTCTGACGTGTGACTTAATCACACAGAGTTCCACCCTTCCCTTCTTGGAACAGTTTGCAAACACTGTTGTCGTGGATTCTGCAAAGGTACATTTGGGAGCTCATTGAAGGCTCTGGTGAAAAAGGAAATATCCTCACATAATAACTAAAGAGCAGCTTTGTGAGAAACTGCACTGCCATGTGTGAATGCAACTCACAGAGTTACACGTTTCTCTTCAGTGACCAGTTTGTTAACACAGTTTTCTGGAAATCTGCAATTAGATACTTCATAGTGCAATGAACCTTACGGTGACAAAGCAAACATCCACAGATGAAAACTAGAAAGAAGCTTTCATAGAAACTTCTTGGTGATGTGTGAATTCATCTCACAAAGTTACACTTATGTTTCATGTAGCAGTCCATTAACACTGTCTTTGACGAAGCTGAGAAGGGCTTCCTTGCATCACATTGAGGCCTCCGCTGATAAAGGTAATTTCATCCGTTCAAAACGTGAAAGAAACTTTCTGAGAAACTTCTTTCTGTTCTGTGAGTTCACCTCACAGACTTATAATTTAGACTTCAGGAAGCAGTTTGCTAACACTCTTTTCGTGGAAACGGGAAAGTGATATTTGGGAGCCCACAGGGACCCATGGTGAAAATGGCAATATCCTCACATAATAACTACAGAGAAGCTTTCTGAGAGATTGCTTTCTGACGTGTGACTTCATCACACAGAGTTCCACCCTTCCCTTCTTGGAACAGTTTGCTAACACTGTTGTCGTGGATTCTGCAAAGGTATATTTGGGAGCTCATTGAAGGCTCTGGTGAAAAAGGAAATATCCTCACATAATAACTAAAGAGCAGCTTTGTGAGAAACTGCACTGCCATGTGTGAATGCAACTCACAGAGTTACAGGTTTCTCTTCAGTGATCAGTTTGTTAACACAGTTTTCTGGAAATCTGCAATTAGATACTTCATAGTGCAATGAACCTTACGGTGACAAAGGAAACATCCACAGATGAAAACTAGAAAGAAGCTTTCTTAGAAACTTCTTGGTGATGTGTGAATTCATCTCACATTGTTACACTTATGTTTCATGAAGCAGTCCATTAACACTGTCTTTGAGGAACCTGAGAAGGGCTTCCTTGGATCGCATTGAGGCCTACGCTGATAAAGGAAATTTCATCCGTTCAAAACGTGAAAGAAGCTTTCTGAGAAACTTCTTTCTGTTCTGTGAGTTCACCTCACAGACTTATAATTTAGACTTCAGGAAGCAGTTTGCTAACACTCTTTTCGTGGAAACGGGAAAGTGATATTTGGGAGCCCACAGGGACCCATGGTGAAAATGGCAATATCCTCACATAATAACTACAGAGAAGCTTTCTGAGAGATTGCTTTCTGACGTGTGACTTCATCACACAGAGTTCCACCCTTCCCTTCTTGGAACAGTTTGCTAACACTGTTGTCGTGGATTCTGCAAAGGTATATTTGGGAGCTCATTGAGGGCTCTGGTGAAAAAGGAAATATCCTCACATAATAACTAAAGAGCAGCTTTGTGAGAAACTGCACTGCCATGTGTGAATGCAACTCACAGAGTTACACGTTTCTCTTCAGTGATCAGTTTGTTAACACAGTTTTCTGGAAATCTGCAATTAGATACTTCATAGCGCAATGAAACTTACGGTGACAAAGGAAACATCCACAGATGAAACCTAGAAAGAAGCTTTCTTAGAAACTTCTTGGTGATGTGTGAATTCATCTCACAGAGTTACACTTATGTTTCGTGGAGCAGTCCATTCACACTGTCTTTGAGAAACCTGAGAAGGGCTTCCTTGGATGGCATTGAGGCCTACGCTGATAAAGGAAATTTCATCCGTTCAAAACGTGAAAGAAGCTTTCTGAGAAACTTCTTTCTGATATGTGAGTTCATGTCCCAGACTTATAATTTAAACTTCAGGAAGCAGTTTGCTAACACTATTTTCGTGGAAACTGGAAAGTGATATTTGGGAGCCCACAGGGACCCATGGTGAAAAAGGAAATATCCTCACATAATAAATACAGAGAAGCTTACTGAGAGATTTCTTTCTGATGTGTGACTTCATCACACAGAGTTCCACCCTTCCCTTCTTGGAACAGTTTGCTAACACTGTTGTCGTGGATTCTGCAAAGGTATATTTGGGAGCTCATTGAAGGCTCTGGTGAAAAAGGAAATATCCTCACATAATAACTAAAGAGCAGCTTTGTGAGAAACTGCACTGCCATGTGTGAATGCAACTCACAGAGTTACAGGTTTCTCTTCAGTGATCAGTTTGTTAACACAGTTTTCTGGAAATCTGCAATTAGATACTTCATAGTGCAATGAACCTTACGGTGACAAAGGAAACATCCACAGATGAAAACTAGAAAGAAGCTTTCTTAGAAACTTCTTGGTGATGTGTGAATTCATCTCACAGAGTTACACTTATGTTTCGTGGAGCAGTCCATTAACACTGTCTTTGAGGAACCTGAGAAGGGCTTCCTTGGATCGCATTGAGGCCTACGCTGATAAAGGAAATTTCATCCGTTCAAAACGTGAAAGAAGCTTTCTGAGAAACTTCTTTCTGATCTGTGAGTTCATCTCACAGACTTATAATTTAGACTTCAGGAAGCAGTTTGCTAACACTCTTTTCGTGGAAACTGGAAAGTGATATTTGGGAGCCCACAGGGACCCATGGTGAAAATGGCAATATCCTCACATAATAACTACAGAGAAGCTTTCTGAGAGATTGCTTTCTGATGTGTGACTTCATCACACAGAGTTCCACCCTTCCCTTCTTGGAACAGTTTGCTAACACTGTTGTCGTGGATTCTGCAAAGGTATATTTGGGAGCTCATTGAGGGCTCTGGTGAAAAAGGAAATATCCTCACATAATAACTAAAGAGCAGCTTTCTGAGAAACTGCACTGCCATGTGTGAATGCAACTCACAGAGTTACACGTTTCTCTTCAGTGATCAGTTTGTTAACACAGTTTTCTGGAAATCTGCAATTAGATACTTCATAGCGCAATGAAACTTACGGTGACAAAGGAAACATCCACAGATGAAAACTAGAAAGAAGCTTTCTTAGAAACTTCTTGGTGATGTGTGAATTCATCTCACAGAGTTACACTTATGTTTCGTGGAGCAGTCCATTAACACTGTCTTTGAGGAACCTGAGAAGGGCTTCCTTGGATTGCATTGAGGCCTACGCTGATAAAGGAAATTTCATCCGTTCAAAACGTGAAAGAAGCTTTCTGAGAAACTTCTTTCTGATCTGTGAGTTCATCTCACAGACTTATAATTTAGACTTCAGGAAGCAGTTTGCTAACACTCTTTTCGTGGAAACTGGAAAGTGATATTTGGGAGCCCATAGGGACCCATGGTGAAAAAGGAAATATCCTCACATAATAACTACAGAGAAGCTTTCTGAGAGATTGCTTTCTGATGTGTGACTTCATCACACAGAGTTCCACCCTTCCCTTCTTGGAACAGTTTGCTAACACTGTTGTCGTGGATTCTGCAAAGGTATATTTGGGAGCTCATTGAGGGCTCTGGTGAAAAAGGAAATATCCTCACATAATAACTAAAGAGCAGCTTTCTGAGAAACTGCACTGCCATGTGTGAATGCAACTCACAGAGTTACACGTTTCTCTTCAGTGATCAGTTTGTTAACACAGTTTTCTGGAAATCTGCAATTAGATACTTCATAGCGCAATGAAACTTACGGTGACAAAGGAAACATCCACAGATGAAAACTAGAAAGAAGCTTTCTTAGAAACTTCTTGGTGATGTGTGAATTCATCTCACAGAGTTACACTTATGTTTCGTGGAGCAGTCCATTAACACTGTCTTTGAGGAACCTGAGAAGGGCTTCCTTGGATCGCATTGAGGCCTACGCTGATAAAGGAAATTTCATCCGTTCAAAACGTGAAAGAAGCTTTCTGAGAAACTTCTTTCTGATCTGTGAGTTCATCTCACAGACTTATAATTTAGACTTCAGGAAGCAGTTTGCTAACACTCTTTTCGTGGAAACTGGAAAGTGATATTTGGGAGCCCTAGGGACCCATGGTGAAAAAGGAAATATCCTCACATAATAACTACAGAGAAGCTTTCTGAGAGATTGCTTTCTGATGTGTGACTTCATCACACAGAGTTCCACCCTTCCCTTCTTGGAACAGTTTGCTAACACTGTTGTCGTGGATTCTGCAAAGGTATATTTGGGAGCTCATTGAGGGCTCTGGTGAAAAAGGAAATATCCTCACATAATAACTAAAGAGCAGCTTTCTGAGAAACTGCACTGCCATGTGTGAATGCAACTCACAGAGTTACACGTTTCTCTTCAGTGATCAGTTTGTTAACACAGTTTTCTGGAAATCTGCAATTAGATACTTCATAGCGCAATGAAACTTACGGTGACAAAGGAAACATCCACAGATGAAAACTAGAAAGAAGCTTTCTTAGAAACTTCTTGGTGATGTGTGAATTCATCTCACAGAGTTACACTTATGTTTCGTGGAGCAGTCCATTAACACTGTCTTTGAGGAACCTGAGAAGGGCTTCCTTGGATCGCATTGAGGCCTACGCTGATAAAGGAAATTTCATCCGTTCAAAACGTGAAAGAAGCTTTCTGAGAAACTTCTTTCTGATCTGTGAGTTCATCTCACAGACTTATAATTTAGACTTCAGGAAGCAGTTTGCTAACACTCTTTTCGTGGAAACTGGAAAGTGATATTTGGGAGCCCATAGGGACCCATGGTGAAAAAGGAAATATCCTCACATAATAACTACAGAGAAGCTTTCTGAGAGATTGCTTTCTGATGTGTGACTTCATCACACAGAGTTCCACCCTTCCCTTCTTGGAACAGTTTGCTAACACTGTTGTCGTGGATTCTGCAAAGGTATATTTGGGAGCTCATTGAGGGCTCTGGTGAAAAAGGAAATATCCTCACATAATAACTAAAGAGCAGCTTTCTGAGAAACTGCACTGCCATGTGTGAATGCAACTCACAGAGTTACACGTTTCTCTTCAGTGATCAGTTTGTTAACACAGTTTTCTGGAAATCTGCAATTAGATACTTCATAGCGCAATGAAACTTACGGTGACAAAGGAAACATCCACAGATGAAAACTAGAAAGAAGCTTTCTTAGAAACTTCTTGGTGATGTGTGAATTCATCTCACAGAGTTACACTTATGTTTCGTGGAGCAGTCCATTAACACTGTCTTTGAGAACCTGAGAAGGGCTTCCTTGGATTGCATTGAGGCCTACGCTGATAAGGAAATTTCATCCGTTCAAAACGTGAAAGAAGCTTTCTGAGAAACTTCTTTCTGATCTGTGAGTTCATCTCACAGACTTATAATTTAGACTTCAGGAAGCAGTTTGCTAACACTCTTTTCGTGGAAACTGGAAAGTGATATTTGGGAGACCATAGGGACCCATGGTGAAAAAGGAAATATCCTCACATAATAACTACAGAGAAGCTTTCTGAGAGATTGCTTTCTGATGTGTGACTTCATCACACAGAGTTCCACCCTTCCCTTCTTGGAACAGTTTGCTAACACTGTTGTCGTGGATTCTGCAAAGGTATATTTGGGAGCTCATTGAGGGCTCTGGTGAAAAAGGAAATATCCTCACATAATAACTAAAGAGCAGCTTTCTGAGAAACTGCACTGCCATGTGTGAATGCAACTCACAGAGTTACACGTTTCTCTTCAGTGATCAGTTTGTTAACACAGTTTTCTGGAAATCTGCAATTAGATACTTCATAGCGCAATGAAACTTACGGTGACAAAGGAAACATCCACAGATGAAAACTAGAAAGAAGCTTTCTTAGAAACTTCTTGGTGATGTGTGAATTCATCTCACAGAGTTACACTTATGTTTCGTGGAGCAGTCCATTAACACTGTCTTTGAGGAACCTGAGAAGGGCTTCCTTGATTGCATTGAGTAATCTGATAAAGGAAATTTCATCCGTTCAAAACGTGAAAGAAGTTTTCTGAGAAACTTCTTTCTGATCTGTGAGTTCATCTCACAGACTTATAATTTAGACTTCAGGAAGCAGTTTGCTAACACTCTTTTCGTGGAAACTGGAAAGTGATAATTGGGAGCCCACAGGGACCCATGGTGAAAAAGGAAATATCCTCACATAATAACTACAGAGATGCTTTCTGAGAGATTGCTTTCTGATGTGTGACTTCATCACACAGAGTTCCACCTTCCCTTCTTGGAACTGTTTGCTAACACTGTTGTCGTGGATTCTGCAAAGGTATATTTGGGAGTTCATTGAGGGCTCTGGTGAAAAAGGAAATATCCTCACATAATAACTAAAGAGCAGCTTTCTGAGAAACTGCACTGCCATGTGTGAATGCAACTCACAGAGTTACACGTTTCTCTTCAGTGATCAGTTTGTTAACACAGTTTTCTGGAAATCTGCAATTAGATACTTCATAGCGCAATGAACCTTACGGTGACAAAGGAAACATCCACAGATGAAAACTAGAAAGAAGCTTTCTTAGAAACTTCTTGGTGATGTGTGAATTCATCTCACAGAGTTACACTTATGTTTCATGGAGCAGTCCATTAACACTGTCTTTGAGGAACCTGAGAAGGGCTTCCTTGGATCGCCTTGATGCCTACGCTGATAAAGGAAGTTTCATCCGTTCAAAACGTGAAAGAAGCTTTCTGAGAAACTTCTTTCTGATCTGTGAGTTCATCTCACAGACTTATAATTTAGACTTCAGGAAGCAGTTTGCTAACACTCTTTTCGTGGAAACTGGAAAGTGATATTTGGGAGCCCATAGGGACCCATGGTGAAAAAGGAAATATCCTCACATAATAACTACAGAGAAGCTTTCTGAGAGATTGCTTTCTGATGTGTGACTTCATCACACAGAGTTCCACCCTTCCCTTCTTGGAACAGTTTGCTAACACTGTTGTCGTGGATTCTGCAAAGGTATATTTGGGAGCTCATTGAGGGCTCTGGTGAAAAAGGAAATATCCTCACATAATAACTAAAGAGCAGCTTTCTGAGAAACTGCACTGCCATGTGTGAATGCAACTCACAGAGTTACACGTTTCTCTTCAGTGATCAGTTTGTTAACACAGTTTTCTGGAAATCTGCAATTAGATACTTCATAGCGCAATGAACCTTACGGTGACAAAGGAAACATCCACAGATGAAAACTAGAAAGAAGCTTTCTTAGAAACTTCTTGGTGATGTGTGAATTCATCTCACAGAGTTACACTTATGTTTCATGGAGCAGTCCATTAACACTGTCTTTGAGGAACCTGAGAAGGGCTTCCTTGGATCGCATTGAGGCCTACGCTTATAACGGAAATTTCATCCATTCAAAACGAGAAAGAAGCTTTCTGAGAAACTTCTTTCTGATCTGTGAGTTCATCTCACAGACGTATAATTCAAACTTCAGGAAGCAGTTTGCTAACACTCTTTTCGTGGAAACTGGAAAGTGATATTTGGGAGCCCATAGGGACCCATGGTGAAAAAGGAAATATCCTCACATAATAACTACAGAGAAGCTTTCTGAGAGATTGCTTTCTGATGTGTGACTTCATCACACAGAGTTCCACCCTTCCCTTCTTGGAACAGTTTGCTAACACTGTTGTCGTGGATTCTGCAAAGGTATATTTGGGAGCTCATTGAGGGCTCTGGTGAAAAAGGAAATATCCTCACATAATAACTAAAGAGCAGCTTTCTGAGAAACTGCACTGCCATGTGTGAATGCAACTCACAGAGTTACACGTTTCTCTTCAGTGATCAGTTTGTTAACACAGTTTTCTGGAAATCTGCAATTAGATACTTCATAGCGCAATGAAACTTACGGTGACAAAGGAAACATCCACAGATGAAAACTAGAAAGAAGCTTTCTTAGAAACTTCTTGGTGATGTGTGAATTCATCTCACAGAGTTACACTTATGTTTCATGGAGCAGTCCATTAACACTGTCTTTGAGGAACCTGAGAAGGGCTTCCTTGGATCGCATTGAGGCCTACGCTGATAAAGGAAATTTCATCCGTTCAAAACGTGAAAGAAGCTTTCTGAGAACTTCTTTCTGATCTGTGAGTTCATCTCACAGACTTATAATTTAGACTTCAGGAAGCAGTTTGCTAACACTCTTTTCGTGGAAACTGGAAAGTGATATTTGGGAGCCCATAGGGACCCATGGTGAAAAAGGAAATATCCTCACATAATAACTACAGAGAAGCTTTCTGAGAGATTGCTTTCTGATGTGTGACTTCATCACACAGAGTTCCACCCTTCCCTTCTTGGAACAGTTTGCTAACACTGTTGTCGTGGATTCTGCAAAGGTATATTTGGGAGCTCATTGAGGGCTCTGGTGAAAAAGGAAATATCCTCACATAATAACTAAAGAGCAGCTTTCTGAGAAACTGCACTGCCATGTGTGAATGCAACTCACAGAGTTACACGTTTCTCTTCAGTGATCAGTTTGTTAACACAGTTTTCTGGAAATCTGCAATTAGATACTTCATAGCGCAATGAACCTTACGGTGACAAAGGAAACATCCACAGATGAAAACTAGAAAGAAGCTTTCTTAGAAACTTCTTGGTGATGTGTGAATTCATCTCACAGAGTTACACTTATTTTTCATGGAGCAGTCCATTAACACTGTCTTTGAGGAACCTGAGAAGGGCTTCCTTGGATCGCATTGAGGCCTACGCTGATAAAGGAAATTTCATCCCGTTCAAAACGTGAAAGAAGCTTTCTGAGAAACTTCTTTCTGATCTGTGAGTTCATCTCACAGACTTATAATTTAGACTTCAGGAAGCAGTTTGCTAACACTCTTTTCGTGGAAACTGGAAAGTGATATTTGGGAGCCCATAGGGACCCATGGTGAAAAAGGAAATATCCTCACATAATAACTACAGAGAAGCTTTCTGAGAGATTGCTTTCTGATGTGTGACTTCATCACACAGAGTTCCACCCTTCCCTTCTTGGAACAGTTTGCTAACACTGTTGTCGTGGATTCTGCAAAGGTATATTTGGGAGCTCATTGAGGGCTCTGGTGAAAAAGGAAATATCCTCACATAATAACTAAAGAGCAGCTTTCTGAGAAACTGCACTGCCATGTGTGAATGCAACTCACAGAGTTACACGTTTCTCTTCAGTGATCAGTTTGTTAACACAGTTTTCTGGAAATCTGCAATTAGATACTTCATAGCGCAATGATACTTACGGTGACAAAGGAAACATCCACAGATGAAAACTAGAAAGAAGCTTTCTTAGAAACTTCTTGGTGATGTGTGAATTCATCTCACAGAGTTACACTTATGTTTCGTGGAGCAGTCCATTAACACTGTCTTTGAGGAACCTGAGAAGGGCTTCCTTGGATCGCATTGAGGCCTACGCTGATAAAGGAAATTTCATCCGTTCAAAACGTGAAAGAAGCTTTCTGAGAAACTTCTTTCTGATCTGTGAGTTCATCTCACAGACTTATAATTTAGACTTCAGGAAGCAGTTTGCTAACACTCTTTTCGTGGAAACTGGAAAGTGATATTTGGGAGCCCATAGGGACCCATGGTGAAAAAGGAAATATCCTCACATAATAACTACAGAGAAGCTTTCTGAGAGATTGCTTTCTGATGTGTGACTTCATCACACAGAGTTCCACCCTTCCCTTCTTGGAACAGTTTGCTAACACTGTTGTCGTGGATTCTGCAAAGGTATATTTGGGAGCTCATTGAGGGCTCTGGTGAAAAAGGAAATATCCTCACATAATAACTAAAGAGCAGCTTTCTGAGAAACTGCACTGCCATGTGTGAATGCAACTCACAGAGTTACACGTTTCTCTTCAGTGATCAGTTTGTTAACACAGTTTTCTGGAAATCTGCAATTAGATACTTCATAGCGCAATGAAACTTACGGTGACAAAGGAAACATCCACAGATGAAAACTAGAAAGAAGCTTTCTTAGAAACTTCTTGGTGATGTGTGAATTCATCTCACAGAGTTACACTTATGTTTCGTGGAGCAGTCCATTAACACTGTCTTTGAGGAACCTGAGAAGGGCTTCCTTGGATCGCATTGAGGCCTACGCTGATAAAGGAAATTTCATCCAGTTCAAAACGTGAAAGAAGCTTTCTGAGAAACTTCTTTCTGATCTGTGATTTCATCTCACAGACTTATAATTTAGACTTCAGGAAGCAGTTTGCTAACACTCTTTTCGTGGAAACTGGAAAGTGATATTTGGGAGCCCATAGGGACCCATGGTGAAAAAGGAAATATCCTCACATAATAACTACAGAGAAGCTTTCTGAGAGATTGCTTTCTGATGTGTGACTTCATCACACAGAGTTCCACCCTTCCCTTCTTGGAACAGTTTGCTAACACTGTTGTCGTGGATTCTGGAAAGGTATATTTGGGAGCTCATTGAGGGCTCTGGTAAAAAAGGAAATATCCTCACATAATAACTAAAGAGCAGCTTTCTGAGAAACTGCACTGCCATGTGTGAATGCAACTCACAGAGTTACACGTTTCTCTTCAGTGATCAGTTTGTTAACACAGTTTTCTGGAAATCTGCAATTAGATACTTCATAGCGCAATGAAACTTACGGTGACAAAGGAAACATCCACAGATGAAAACTAGAAAGAAGCTTTCTTAGAAACTTCTTGGTGATGTGTGAATTCATCTCACAGAGTTACACTTATGTTTCGTGGAGCAGTCCATTAACACTGTCTTTGAGGAACCTGAGAAGGGCTTCCTTGGATCGCATTGAGGCCTACGCTGATAAAGGAAATTTCATCCGTTCAAAACGTGAAAGAAGCTTTCTGAGAAACTTCTTTCTGATCTGTGAGTTCATCTCACAGACTTATAATTTAGACTTCAGGAAGCAGTTTGCTAACACTCTTTTCGTGGAAACTGGAAAGTGATATTTGGGAGCCCATAGGGACCCATGGTGAAAAAGGAAATATCCTCACATAATAACTACAGAGAAGCTTTCTGAGAGATTGCTTTCTGATGTGTGACTTCATCACACAGAGTTCCACCCTTCCCTTCTTGGAACAGTTTGCTAACACTGTTGTCGTGGATTCTGCAAAGGTATATTTGGGAGCTCATTGAGGGCTCTGGTGAAAAAGGAAATATCCTCACATAATAACTAAAGAGCAGCTTTCTGAGAAACTGCACTGCCATGTGTGAATGCAACTCACAGAGTTACACGTTTCTCTTCAGTGATCAGTTTGTTAACACAGTTTTCTGGAAATCTGCAATTAGATACTTCATAGCGCAATGAACCTTACGGTGACAAAGGAAACATCCACAGATGAAAACTAGAAAGAAGCTTTCTTAGAAACTTCTTGGTGATGTGTGAATTCATCTCACAGAGTTACACTTATGTTTCGTGGAGCAGTCCATTAACACTGTCTTTGAGGAACCTGAGAAGGGCTTCCTTGGATCGCATTGAGGCCTACGCTGATAAAGGAAATTTCATCCGTTCAAAACGTGAAAGAAGCTTTCTGAGAAACTTCTTTCTGATCTGTGAGTTCATCTCACAGACTTATAATTTAGACTTCAGGAAGCAGTTTGCTAACACTCTTTTCGTGGAAACTGGAAAGTGATATTTGGGAGCCCATAGGGACCCATGGTGAAAAAGGAAATATCCTCACATAATAACTACAGAGAAGCTTTCTGAGAGATTGCTTTCTGATGTGTGACTTCATCACACAGAGTTCCACCCTTCCCTTCTTGGAACAGTTTGCTAACACTGTTGTCGTGGATTCTGCAAAGGTATATTTGGGAGCTCATTGAGGGCTCTGGTGAAAAAGGAAATATCCTCACATAATAACTAAAGAGCAGCTTTCTGAGAAACTGCACTGCCATGTGTGAATGCAACTCACAGAGTTACACGTTTCTCTTCAGTGATCAGTTTGTTAACACAGTTTTCTGGAAATCTGCAATTAGATACTTCATAGCGCAATGAAACTTACGGTGACAAAGGAAACATCCATAGATGAAAACTAGAAAGAAGCTTTCTTAGAAACTTCTTGGTGATGTGTGAATTCATCTCACAGAGTTACACTTATGTTTCGTGGAGCAGTCCATTAACACTGTCTTTGAGGAACCTAAGAAGGGCTTCCTTGGAATCGCATTGAGGCCTACGCTGATGAAGGAAATTTCATCCGTTCAAAACGTGAAAGAAGCTTTCTGAGAAACTTCTTTCTGATCTGTGAGTTCATCTCACGGACTGATAATTTAGACTTCAGGAATCATTTTGCTAACACTCTTTTCGTGGAAACTGGAAAGAGATATTTGGGAGCCCTTAGGGACCCATGGTGAAAAAGGAAATATCCTCACATAATAACTACAGAGAAGCTTTCTGAGAGATTGCTTTCTGATGTGTGACTTCATCATACAGAGTTCCACCCTTCCCGTCTTGGAACAGTTTGCTAACACTGTTGTCGTGGATTCTGCAAAGGTATATTTTGGAGCTCATTGAGTTCTCTGGTGAAAAAGGAAATATCCTCACATAATAACTAAAGAGCACCTTTCTGAGAAACTGCACTGCCATATGTGAATGCAACTCACAGAGTGACACGTTTCTCTTCAGTGATCAGTTTGTTAACACAGTTTTCTGGTAATCTGTAATTAGATACTTCATAGCGCAATGATTCTTACGGTGACCAAGGTAATATCCACACATGAAAACCAGAAAGAAGCTTTCTTGGAAACTTCTTGGTGATGTGTGAATTCATCTCACAGAGTTACACTTATGTTTTGTGGAGCAGTCCATTAACACTGTCTTTGAGGAACCTGAGAAGGGCTTCCTTGGATCGCATTGAGGCATACGCTGATAAAGGAAATTTCATCCGTTCATAACGTGGAAGAAGCTTTCTGAGAAACTTCTTTCTGATCTGTGAGTTCATCTCACAGACTTATAATTTAGACTTCAAGAAGCAGTTTGCTAACACTCTTTTCGTGGAATCTGGAAAGTGATATTTGGGAGCCCACAGGGACCCATGGTGAAAATGGCAATATCCTCACATAATAACCACAGAGAAGCTTTCTAAGAGATTGCTTTCTGATGTGTGACTTCATCACACAGAGTTCCACCCTTCCCTTCTTGCAACAGTTTGCTGACACTGTTGTCGTGGATTCAGCAAAGGTATATTTGGGAGCTCCTTGAGGGCTTGGTGAAAAAGGAAATATCCTCACATAATAACTAAAGAGCAGCTTTGTGAGAAACTGCACTGCCATGTGTGAATGCAACTCACAGAGTTACAAGTTTCTCTTCAGTGATCAGTTTGTTAACACAGTTTTCTGGAAATCTGCAATTAGATACTTCATAGCGCAATCAACCTTACGTTGACAAAGGAAACATCCACAGATGAGAACTAGAAAGAAGCTTTCTTAGAAACTTCTCGGTGATGTGTGTATTTATGTCACAGAGTTACCCTTATGTTTCGTGGAGCAGTCCATTAACACTGTCTTTGAGGAACCTGAGAAGGGCTTACATGGATCGCATTGAAGCCTATGCTGATAAAGGACATTTTTCCGTTCAAAACGTGAAAGAAGCTTTCTGAGAAACTTCTTTCTGATCTGTGATTTCATCTCACAGAGTTGCAACCTATGCCTCGAGAAGCAGTTTTCTAACACTCTTTGCGTGGAAACTGGAAAGTGATATTTCGGAGACCATAGGGACCCATTGTGAAAAAGGAAATATCCTCACATAATATCTACGGAGAAGCTTTCTGGGATATTGCTTTCTGATGTGTGACTTCATCTCACAGTGTTACGCCAGTGTTTTTTGGAGCCGTTTCTTAGGACTGTTTCCGTGGATTCCGAGAAGTGATATTTCAGATGGCTTTGAAGAATAGAAGGAGAAAAGAAATTTCCTCCAAGAAAAAGTGGAATCAAGCTTTCTGAGAAACTGCTTTGTGATATGTGAATTCATTTCACAGTGTTACATCACCCATTTTCGGGGGAGTTTCCTAGAACTCATTTTGAGGTATCTCAGATGTGATATTTTGGATATCGTTGAATCGCATGGTGAAGAGGGAACTATCCTCAGAAAAACCTGCAGAGAAGCCTTCTCAGAAACTTCTATCTTGTGGGTGAATTCAGCCCACAGATGTCCATCACTGTTTTCAGTGAGAAGCTTGCTAGCAGAGTGTTCGCAGGATCTGTAATAGGCCACACGGTGGCGATACGAGACCCCAAATAACCTCGTCTTCCTAAAGAAAGACGCTTTCTGAGAAACCGCTTTGTGATGTGTGAATTGAACTCACTAAGTTACAGCTGTACAGCCCTATTTGTGTGGAATCTGAGAACAGATATTCCGGATCCCATTGAAAACAATGGGGCCAATGGAAATATCTTCCAATAAAAACGTGAAAGAAGCTTTCTGAGAAACTTCTTTCTGATCTGTGAGTTCATCTCACAGAATTATAATATAGACTTCATTAAGCAGTTTGCTAACACTCTTTTCGTGGAAAATGGAAAGTGATATTTGGGAGCCCATAGGGACCCATGGTGAAAAAGGAAATATCCTCACATAATAACTACAGAGAAGCTTTCTGAGAGATTGCTTTCTGATGGGTGACTTCATCACACAGAGTTCCACCCTTCCCTTCTTGGAACAGTTTGCTTACACTGTTGTCGTGGATTCTGCAAAGGTATATTTGGGAGCTCATTGAGGGCTCTGGTGAAAAAGGAAATATCCTCACATAATAACTAAAGAGGAGCTTTCTGAGAAACTGCACTGCCATGTGTGAATGCACTCACAGAGTTACACGTTTCACTTCAGTGATGAGTTTGTTAACACAGTTTTCTGGAAATCTGCAATTAGATACTTCATAGCGCAATGAAACATACGGTGACAAAGGAAACATCCACAGATGAAAACTAGAAAGAAGCTTTCTTAGAAACATCTTGGTGATGTGTGAATTCATCTCACAGGGAAACACTTATGTTTCGTGGAGCAATCCATAAACACTGTCTTTGAGGAACCTGAGAAGGGCTTCCTTGGAACGAATTGAGGCCTAACGCTGATAAAGGAAATTTCATCCGTTCAAAACGTGAAAGAAGCTTTCTGAGAAACTTCTGTCTCATCTGTGAGTTCATATCACAGACTTATAATTTAGACTTCAGGAAGCAGTTTGCTAACACTCTTTTCGTGGAATCTGGAAAGTGATATTTGGGAGCCCATAGGGACCCATGGTGAAAAAGGAAATATCCTCACATAATAACTACAGAGAAGCTTTCTGAGAGATTGCTTTCTGATGGGTGACTTCATCACACAGAGTTCCACCTTTCCCTTCTTGGAACAGTTTGCTAACACTGTTGTCGTGGATTCTGCAAAGGTATATTGTGAGCTCTTTGAGGGCTCTGGTGAAAAAGGAAATATTCTCACATAATAACTAAAGAGCAGCTTTCTGAGAAACTGCACTGCCATGTGTGAATGCGACTCACAGAGTTACACGTTTCTCTTCAGTGATCAGTTTGTTAACAGTTTTCTGGAAATCTGCAATAAGATATTTCATAGCACAAAGATTCTTACAGTGACCAAGGAAACATCCACACATGAAAACTAGAAAGAAGCTTTCCTAGAAAATTCTTGTTGATGTGTGAATTCATCTCACAGAGTTTCACTTATGTTTCGTGGAGCAGTCCATTAACACTGTCTTTGAGGAACCTGAGAAGGGCTTCTTTGGATCGCACTGCGTCCTACGCTGATAAAGGACATTGCTTCCGTTTAGAACGTGAAAGTAGCTTTCTGAGAAACTTTTTTCTGATTTCTGAGTTCATCTTACAGACTTATAATTTAGACTTCAGGTAGCAGTTTGCTAACACTCTTTTCGTGGAAACTGGAAAGTGATAATTGGGAGCCCTTAGGGACCCATGGTGACAAAGGAAATATCCTCACATAATAACTACGGAGAAGCTTTCTGAAAGATTCCTTTCTGATGTTTGACTTCATCACACAGAGTTCCACCCTTCCCTTCTTGGAACAGTTTGCTAACACTGTTGTCGTGGATTCTGCAAAGGTATATTTGGGAGCTCATTGAGTTCTCTGGTGAAAAAGGAAATATCCTCACATAATAACTAAAGAGCAGCTTACTGAGAAACTGCACTGCCATGTGTGAATGCAACTCACAGAGTTACACGTTTCTCTTCAGTGATCAGTTTGTTAACACAGTTTTCTGGAAATCTGCAATTAGATACTTCATAGCGCAATGAAACTTACGGTGACCAAGCAAACATGCACACATGAAAACGAGAAAGAAGCTTTTTTACAAACTTCTTGGTGATGTGTGAATTCATCTCACAGAGTTACATTTATGTTTCGTGGAGCAGTCCATTAACACTGTCTTTGAGGAACCTGAGAAGGGCTTCCATGGATCGCATTGCGTCCTACGCTGATTAAGGATATTTCTTCCGTTTAGAACGTGAAAGAAGCTTTCTGAGAAACTTCTTTCTGATCGTGAGTTCATCTCACAGAATTATAATTTAGACTTCAGGAAGCAGTTTGCTAACACTCTTTTCGTGGAAATTGGAAAGTGATATTTGGGAGCCCTTAGGGACCCATGGTGAAAAAGGAAGTATCCTCACATAATAACTACAGAGAACCTTTCTGAGAGACTGCTTTCTGATGTGTGACTTCATCACACAGAGTTCCACCGTTCCCTCCTTGGAACAGTTTGCTAACACTGTTGACGTGGATTCTGCAAAGGTATATTTGGGAGCTCATTGAGGGCTCTGGTGAAAACGGAAATATCCTCACATAATAACTAAAGAGCAGCTTTCTGAAAAACTGCACTGCCATGTGTGAATGCACCTCACAGAGTTACACGTTTCGCTTCAGTGATCAGTTTGTTAACACAGTTTTCTGGAAATCTGCAATTAGAGACTTCATAGTGCAATGAACCTTACGGTGACAAAGGAAACAACCACAGATGAAAACTAGAAAGAAGCTTTCTTAGAAACTTCTTGGTGATGTGTGAATTCATCTCACAGGGAAACACTTATGTTTCGTGGAGCAATCCATTAATACTCTCTTTGAAGAACCTGAGAAGGGCTTCCTTGGAACGCATTGAGGCCTAACGCTGATAAAGGAAATTTCATCCGTTCAAAACGTGAAAGAAGCTTTCTGAGAAACTTCTGTCTCATCTGTGAGTTCATCTCACAGACTTATAATTTAGATTTCAGGAAGCAGTTTGCTAACACTCTTTTCGTGGAATCTGCAAAGTGATATTTGGGAGCACATAGGGACCCATGGTGACAAACGAAATATCCTCACATAATAACTACAGAGAAGCTTTCTGAGAGATTGCTTTGTGATGTGTGACTTCATCACACAGAGTTCCACCCTTCCCTTCATGGAACAGTTTGGTAACACTGTTGTCGTGGATTCTGCAAAGGTATATTTTGGAGCTCATTGAAGGCTCTGGTGAAAAAGGAAATATCCTCACATAATAACTAAAGAGCAGCTATCTGAGAAACTGCACTGCCATGTGTGAACGCAACTCACAGATTTACACGTTTCTCTTCAGTGATCAGTTTGTTAACACTGTTTTCTGGAAATCTGCAATTAGATACTTCTTAGCGCAATGATCCTTACGGTGACCAAGGAAACATCCACACATGAAAACTAGAAAGATGCTTTCTTAGAAATTACTTGGTGATGTGTGAATTCATCTCACATAGTTACACCTATGTTTCGTGGAGCAGTCTATTAACACTGTCTTTGAGGAACCTGAGCAGGGCTTCGTTGGATCGCATTGCGTCGTACGCTGATAAAGGACATTTCTTCCGTTCAGATAGTGAAAGAAGCTTTCTGAGAAACTTCTTTCTGATCTGTGAGTTCACCTCACCGACTTATAATATAGACTTCAGGAAGCAGTTTGCTAACACTCTTTTCGTGGAAACTGGAAAGTGATATTTGGGAGCCCTTAGGGACCCATGGTGACAAACGAAATATCCTCACATAATAACTACAGAGAAGCTTTCTGAGAGATTGCTTTCTGATGATTGACTTCATCACACAGAGGTCCACCCTTCCCTTCTTGGAACAGTTTGCTAACACTGTTGTCGTGGATTCTGCAAAGGTATATTTGGGAGCTCATTGAGGGCTCTGGTGAAAAAGGAAATATCCTCACATAATAACTAAAGAGCAGCTTTCTGAAAAACTGCACTGCCATGTGAAAATGCAACTCACAGAGTTACACGTTTCCCTTCAGTGATCAGTTTGTTAACACAGTTTTCTGATAATCTGCAATTAGATACTTCATAGCGCAAGGATACTTCCGGTGACCGTGGAAACATCCACAGATGAAAACTACAAAGAAGCTTTCTTAGAAACTTCTTGGTGATGTGTGAATTCATCTCACAGAATTACACTTATGTTTCGTGGAGCAGTCCATTAACACTGTCTTTGAGGAACCTGAGAAGGGCTTCCTTGGATCTCACTGAGGCCTACGTTGATAAAGGAAATTTCATCCGTTGAAAACGTGAAAAACGCTTTCTGAGAAACTTATTTCTGATCTGTGAGTTCACCTCACAGATTTATAATTTAGACTTCAGGGAGCAGTTTGCTAACACTCTTTTCGTGGAAACTTTAAAGTGATATTTGGGAGCTCATGGGGGCCCATGGTGAAAAAGGAAATATCCTCACATAATAACTACAGAGAAGCTTTCTGAGAGATTGCTTTCCGATGTGTGACTTCATCACACAGAGTTCTACCCTTCCCTTCTTGGAACAGGTTGCTAACACTGTTGTCGTGGATTCTGCAAAGGTATATTTACGAGCTCATTGAGGGCTCTGGTGAAAAAGGAAATATCCTCACATAATAACTAAAGAGCAGCTTTCTGAGAAACTGCATTGCCGTGTGTGAATGCAACTTACAGAGTTACACGTTTCTCTTCAGTGATCCGTTTGTTAACACAGTTTTCGGGAAATCTGCAATTAGATACTTCATAGCGCAATGATTCTTACGGTGACCAAGGAAACATCCACACATGAAAACTAGAAAGAAGCTTTCTTAGAAACTTCTTGGTGATGTGTGAATTCATCTCACAGAGTTACACTTATGTTTCGTGGAGCAGTCCATTAACACTTTCTTTGAGGAACCTGAGAAGGGCTTCCTTGGATCGCATAGAGGCCTAAGCTGATAAATGAAATTTCATCAGTTGAAAAAATGAAAGAAGCTTTCTGAGAAACTTCTTTCTGATCTGTGAGTTCATCTCACAGACTTATAATTTAGACTTCAGGAAGCAGTTTGCTAACACTCTTTTCGGGGAAACTGGAAAGTGATATTTGGGAGCCCATAGGGACCCATGGTGAAAAAGGAAATATCCTCACATAATAACTACAGAGAAGCTTTCTGAGAGATTGCTTTCTGATGTGTGACTTCATCACACAGAGTTCCACCTTCCCTTATTGGAACAGTTTGCTAACACTGTTGTCGTGGATTCTGCAAAGTATATTTGGGAGCTAATTGAGGGCTCTGGTGAAAAAGGAAATATCCTCACATAATAACTAAAGAGCAGCTTTCTTGAAAAACTGCAGTGCCATGTGTGAATGCAACTCACAGAGTTACACATTTCTCTTCAGTGATCAGTTTGTTAACACAGTTTTCTGGAAATCTGTAATTAGATACTTCATAGCGCAATGATTCTTACGGTGACCAAGGAAACATCCACAGATGAAAACTAGAAAGAAGCTTTCTTAGAAACTTCTTGGTGATGTGTGAATTCATCTCACCGAGTTACACTTATGTTTCGTGGAGCAGTCCATTAACACTGTCTTTGAGGAACCTGAGAAGGGCTTCCTTGGAACGCATTGAGGCCTACGCTGATGAAGGAAATTTCATCCGTTCAAAACGTGAAAGAAGCTTTCTGAGAAACCTCTAACTGATCTGTGAGTTCATCTCACAGACTTATAATTTAGACTTCAGGAAGCAGTTTGCTAACACTCTTTTCGTGGAAACTGTAAAGTGATATTTGGGAGCCCATAGGGACCCATGGTGATAAATTAAATATCCTCACATAATAACTACAGAGAAGCTTTCTGAGAGATTGCTTTCTGATGTGTGACTTCATCACACCGAGTTCCACCCTTCCCTTCTTGGAACAGTTTGCTAACACTGTTGTCGAGGATTCTGGAAAGGTTTATTAGGGAGCTGATTGAGGGCTCTGGTTAAAAAGGAAATATCCTCACCTAATAACTATAGAGCAGCTTTTTGAGAAACTGCACTGCCATGTGTGAATGCAACTCACAGAGTTACACGTTTCTCTTCAGTGATCAGTTTGTTAACACAGATTTCTGGAAACGTGCAATTAGATACTTCATAGCGCAATGAAACTTATGGTGAGAAAGGAAACATCCACAGATGAAAACTAGAAAGAAGCTTTCTTAGAAACTTCTTGGTGATGTGTGAATTCATCACACAGAGTTACACTTATTTTTCGTGGAGCAGTCCATTAACACTGTCTTTGAGGAACCTGAGAAGGGCTTTCTTGGATCGCACTGGGGGCTCGGCTGATAAAGGAAATTTCATCCGTTCAAAACGTGAAAGAAGCTTTCTGAGAAACTTCTTTCTGATCTGTGAGTTCATCTCACTGACTTATAATTTAGACTTCAGGAAGCAGTTTGCTAACACTATTTTCGTGGAAACTGGAATGTGATATTTGGGAGCCCATAGGGACCCATGGTGATAAAGGAAATATCCTCACATAATAACTACAGAGAAGCTTTCTGAGAGATTGCTTTCTGATGTGTGACTTCATCACACCGAGTTCCACCCTTCCCTTCTTGGAACAGTTTGCTAACACTGTTGTCGTGGATTCTGCAAAGGTATATTTGGGAGCTCATTGAGGGCTCTGGTGAAAAAGGAAATATCCTCACATAATAACTAAAGAGCAGCTTTCTGATAAACTGCACTGCCATGTGTCAATGCAACTCACAGAGTTACACGTTTCTCTTCAGTGATCAGTTTGTTAACACAGATTTCTGGAAACGTGCAATTAGATACTTCATAGCGCAATGAAACTTATGGTGAGAAAGGAAACATCCACAGATGAAAACTAGAAAGAAGCTTTCTTAGAAACTTCTTGGTGATGTGTGAATTCATCTCACAGAGTTACACTTATGTTTTGTGGAGCAGTCCATTAACACTGTCTTTGAGGAACCTGAGAAGGGCTTCCTTGGATCGCATTGAGGCCTGCGCTGATAAAGGAAATTTCATCCGTTCAAAACGTGAAAGAAGCTTTCTGAGAAACTTCTTTCTGACCTGTGGGTTCATCTCACAGACTTATAATTTAGACTTCAGGAAGCAGTGTGCTAACACTCTTTTCCTGGAAACTGGAAAGTGATATTTGGGAGCCCATAGGGACCCATGGTGAAAAAGGAAATATCCTCACATAATACTACAGAGATGCTTTCTGAGAGATTGCTTTCCGACGTGTGACTTAATCACACAGAGTTCCACCCTTCCCTTCTTGGAACAGTTTGCTAAAACTGTTGTGGTGGATTCTGCAAAGGTATATTTGGGAGATCATTGAGGGCTCTGGTGAAAAAGGAAATATCCTCACATAATAACTAAAGAGCAGCTTTCTGATAAACTGCACTGCCATGTGTCAATGCAACTCACAGAGTTACACGTTTCTCTTCAGTGATCAGTTTGTTAACACAGTTTTCTGGATATCTGCAATTAGATACTTCATAGCGCAATGAAACTTATGGTGACAAAGGAAACATCCACAAATGAAAACTAGAAAGAAGCTTTCTTAGAAACTTCTTGGTGATGTGTGAATTCATCTCACAGAGTTACACTTATGTTTCGTGGAGCAGTCCATTAACACTGTCTTTGAGGAACCTGAGAAGGGCTTCCTTGGATCGCATTGAGGCCTGCGCTGATAAAGGAAATTTCATCCGTTCAAAACGTGAAAGAAGCTTTCTGAGAAACTTCATTGTGATCTGTGAGTTCATCTCACAGACTTATAATATAGAGCTCAGGAAGCAGTTTGCTAACACTCTTTTCGTGGAAACTGTTAAGTGATATTTGGGAGCCCATAGGGACCCATGGTGATAAATTAAATATCCTCACATAATAACTACAGAGAAGCTTTCTGAGAGATTGCTTTCTGATGTGTGACTTCATCACACAGAGTTCCACCCTTCCCTTCTTGGAACAGTTTGCTAACACTGTTGTCGAGGATTCTGGAAAGGTTTATTAGGGAGCTCATTGAGGGCTTTGGTTAAAAAGGAAATATCCTCACAAAATAACTAAAGAGCAGCTTTCTGAGAAAGTGCACTACCATGTGTGAATGCAACTCACTGAGTTACACGTTTCTCTTCAGTGATCATTTTGTTAACACAGTTTTCTGGAAATCTGCAATTAGATACTTCATAGCGCAATGAAACTTACGGTGACAAAGGAAACATCCGCAGATGAAAACTAGAAAGAAGTGTTCTTCGACACTTCTTTGTGATGTGTGAATTCATCTCACAGAGTTACACTTATGTTTCGTGGAGCAGTCCATTAACACTGTCTTTGAGGAACCTGAGAAGGGCTTCCTTGGATCGCATTGAGGCCTACGCTGATAAAGGAAATTTCATCCGTTCAAAACGTGAAAGAAGCTTTCTGAGAAACTTCTTTCTGATCTGTGAGTTCATCTCACAGACTTATAATTTAGACTTCAGGAAGCAGTTTGCTAACACTCTTTTTGTGGAAACTGGAAAGTGATATTTGGGAGCCCACTAGGGACCCATGGTGAAAAAGGAAATATCCTCACATAATAACTACAGAGAAGCTTTCTGAGAGATTGCTTTCTGATGTGTGACTTCATCACACAGAGTTCCACCCTTCCCTTCTTGGAACAGTTTGCTAACACTGTTGTCGTGGATTCTGCAAAGGTATATTTGGGAGCTCATTGAGGGCTCTGGTGAAAAAGGAAATATCCTCACATAATAACTAAAGAGCAGCTTTCTGAGAAACTGCACTGCCATGTGTGAATGCAACTCACAGAGTTACACGTTTCTCTTCAGTGATCAGTTTGTTAACACAGTTTTCTGGAAATCTGCAATTAGATACTTCATAGCGCAATGAAACTTACGGTGACAAAGGAAACATCCACAGATGAAAACTAGAAAGAAGCTTTCTTAGAAACTTCTTGGTGATGTGTGAATTCATCTCACAGAGTTACACTTATGTTTCGTGGAGCAGTCCATTAACACTGTCTTTGAGGAACCTGAGAAGGGCTTCCTTGGATCGCATTGAGGCCTACGCTGATAAAGGAAATTTCATCCGTTCAAAACGTGAAAGAAGCTTTCTGAGAAACTTCTTTCTGATCTGTGAGTTCATCTCACAGACTTATAATTTAGACTTCAGGAAGCAGTTTGCTAACACTCTTTTCGTGGAAACTGGAAAGTGATATTTGGGAGCCCATAGGGACCCATGGTGAAAAAGGAAATATCCTCACATAATAACTACAGAGAAGCTTTCTGAGAGATTGCTTTCTGATGTGTGACTTCATCACACAGAGTTCCACCCTTCCCTTCTTGGAACAGTTTGCTAACACTGTTGTCGTGGATTCTGCAAAGGTATATTTGGGAGCTCATTGAGGGCTCTGGTGAAAAAGGAAATATCCTCACATAATAACTAAAGAGCAGCTTTCTGAGAAACTGCACTGCCATGTGTGAATGCAACTCACAGAGTTACACGTTTCTCTTCAGTGATCAGTTTGTTAACACAGTTTTCTGGAAATCTGCAATTAGATACTTCATAGCGCAATGAAACTTACGGTGACAAAGGAAACATCCACAGATGAAAACTAGAAAGAAGCTTTCTTAGAAACTTCTTGGTGATGTGTGAATTCATCTCACAGAGTTACACTTATGTTTCGTGGAGCAGTCCATTAACACTGTCTTTGAGGAACCTGAGAAGGGCTTCCTTGGATCGCATTGAGGCCTACGCTGATAAAGGAAATTTCATCCGTTCAAAACGTGAAAGAAGCTTTCTGAGAAACTTCTTTCTGATCTGTGAGTTCATCTCACAGACTTATAATTTAGACTTCAGGAAGCAGTTTGCTAACACTCTTTTCGTGGAAACTGGAAAGTGATATTTGGGAGCCCATAGGGACCCATGGTGAAAAAGGAAATATCCTCACATAATAACTACAGAGAAGCTTTCTGAGAGATTGCTTTCTGATGTGTGACTTCATCACACAGAGTTCCACCCTTCCCTTCTTGGAACAGTTTGCTAACACTGTTGTCGTGGATTCTGCAAAGGTATATTTGGGAGCTCATTGAGGGCTCTGGTGAAAAAGGAAATATCCTCACATAATAACTAAAGAGCAGCTTTCTGAGAAACTGCACTGCCATGTGTGAATGCAACTCACAGAGTTACACGTTTCTCTTCAGTGATCAGTTTGTTAACACAGTTTTCTGGAAATCTGCAATTAGATACTTCATAGCGCAATGAAACTTACGGTGACAAAGGAAACATCCACAGATGAAAACTAGAAAGAAGCTTTCTTAGAAACTTCTTGGTGATGTGTGAATTCATCTCACAGAGTTACACTTATGTTTCGTGGAGCAGTCCATTAACACTGTCTTTGAGGAACCTGAGAAGGGCTTCCTTGGATCGCATTGAGGCCTACGCTGATAAAGGAAATTTCATCCGTTCAAAACGTGAAAGAAGCTTTCTGAGAAACTTCTTTCTGATCTGTGAGTTCATCTCACAGACTTATAATTTAGACTTCAGGAAGCAGTTTGCTAACACTCTTTTCGTGGAAACTGGAAAGTGATATTTGGGAGCCCATAGGGACCCATGGTGAAAAAGGAAATATCCTCACATAATAACTACAGAGAAGCTTTCTGAGAGATTGCTTTCTGATGTGTGACTTCATCACACAGAGTTCCACCCTTCCCTTCTTGGAACAGTTTGCTAACACTGTTGTCGTGGATTCTGCAAAGGTATATTTGGGAGCTCATTGAGGGCTCTGGTGAAAAAGGAAATATCCTCACATAATAACTAAAGAGCAGCTTTCTGAGAAACTGCACTGCCATGTGTGAATGCAACTCACAGAGTTACACGTTTCTCTTCAGTGATCAGTTTGTTAACACAGTTTTCTGGAAATCTGCAATTAGATACTTCATAGCGCAATGAAACTTACGGTGACAAAGGAAACATCCACAGATGAAAACTAGAAAGAAGCTTTCTTAGAAACTTCTTGGTGATGTGTGAATTCATCTCACAGAGTTACACTTATGTTTCGTGGAGCAGTCCATTAACACTGTCTTTGAGGAACCTGAGAAGGGCTTCCTTGGATCGCATTGAGGCCTACGCTGATAAAGGAAATTTCATCCGTTCAAAACGTGAAAGAAGCTTTCTGAGAAACTTCTTTCTGATCTGTGAGTTCATCTCACAGACTTATAATTTAGACTTCAGGAAGCAGTTTGCTAACACTCTTTTCGTGGAAACTGGAAAGTGATATTTGGGAGCCCATAGGGACCCATGGTGAAAAAGGAAATATCCTCACATAATAACTACAGAGAAGCTTTCTGAGAGATTGCTTTCTGATGTGTGACTTCATCACACAGAGTTCCACCCTTCCCTTCTTGGAACAGTTTGCTAACACTGTTGTCGTGGATTCTGCAAAGGTATATTTGGGAGCTCATTGAGGGCTCTGGTGAAAAAGGAAATATCCTCACATAATAACTAAAGAGCAGCTTTCTGAGAAACTGCACTGCCATGTGTGAATGCAACTCACAGAGTTACACGTTTCTCTTCAGTGATCAGTTTGTTAACACAGTTTTCTGGAAATCTGCAATTAGATACTTCATAGCGCAATGAAACTTACGGTGACAAAGGAAACATCCACAGATGAAAACTAGAAAGAAGCTTTCTTAGAAACTTCTTGGTGATGTGTGAATTCATCTCACAGAGTTACACTTATGTTTCGTGGAGCAGTCCATTAACACTGTCTTTGAGGAACCTGAGAAGGGCTTCCTTGGATCGCATTGAGGCCTACGCTGATAAAGGAAATTTCATCCGTTCAAAACGTGAAAGAAGCTTTCTGAGAAACTTCTTTCTGATCTGTGAGTTCATCTCACAGACTTATAATTTAGACTTCAGGAAGCAGTTTGCTAACACTCTTTTCGTGGAAACTGGAAAGTGATATTTGGGAGCCCATAGGGACCCATGGTGAAAAAGGAAATATCCTCACATAATAACTACAGAGAAGCTTTCTGAGAGATTGCTTTCTGATGTGTGACTTCATCACACAGAGTTCCACCCTTCCCTTCTTGGAACAGTTTGCTAACACTGTTGTCGTGGATTCTGCAAAGGTATATTTGGGAGCTCATTGAGGGCTCTGGTGAAAAAGGAAATATCCTCACATAATAACTAAAGAGCAGCTTTCTGAGAAACTGCACTGCCATGTGTGAATGCAACTCACAGAGTTACACGTTTCTCTTCAGTGATCAGTTTGTTAACACAGTTTTCTGGAAATCTGCAATTAGATACTTCATAGCGCAATGAAACTTACGGTGACAAAGGAAACATCCACAGATGAAAACTAGAAAGAAGCTTTCTTAGAAACTTCTTGGTGATGTGTGAATTCATCTCACAGAGTTACACTTATGTTTCGTGGAGCAGTCCATTAACACTGTCTTTGAGGAACCTGAGAAGGGCTTCCTTGGATCGCATTGAGGCCTACGCTGATAAAGGAAATTTCATCCGTTCAAAACGTGAAAGAAGCTTTCTGAGAAACTTCTTTCTGATCTGTGAGTTCATCTCACAGACTTATAATTTAGACTTCAGGAAGCAGTTTGCTAACACTCTTTTCGTGGAAACTGGAAAGTGATATTTGGGAGCCCCTAGGGACCCATGGTGATAAAGGAAATATCCTCACATAATAACTACAGAGAAGCTTTCTGAGAGATTGCTTTCTGATGTGTGACTTCATCACACAGAGTTCCAACCTTCCCTTCTTGGAACAGTTTGCTAACACTGTTGTCGTGGATTCTGCAAAGGTATATTTGGGAGCTCATTGAGGGCTCTGGTGAAAAAGGAAATATCCTCACATAATAACTAAAGAGCAGCTTTCTGAGAAACTGCACTGCCATGTGTGAATGCAACTCACAGAGTTACACGTTTCTCTTCAGTGATCAGTTTCTTAACACAATTTTCTGGAAATCTGCAATTTGATACTTCATAGCGCAATGAAACTTACGGTGACAAAGGAAACATCCACAGATGAAAACTAGAAAGAAGCTTTCTTAGACACTTCTTGGTGATGTGTGAATTCATCTCACAGAGTTACACTTATGTTTCGTGGAGCAGTCCATTAACACTGTCTTTGAGGAACCTGAGAAGGGCTTCCTTGGATCGCATTGAGGCCTACGCTGATAAAGGAAATTTCATCCGTTCAAAACGTGAAAGAAGCTTTCTGAGAAACTTCTTTCTGATCTGTGAGTTCATCTCACAGACTTATAATTTAGACTTCAGGAAGCAGTTTGCTAACACTCTTTTCGTGGAAACTGGAAAGTGATATTTGGGAGCCCATAGGGACCCATGGTGAAAAAGGAAATATCCTCACATAATAACTACAGAGAAGCTTTCTGAGAGATTGCTTTCTGATGTGTGACTTCATCACACAGAGTTCCACCCTTCCCTTCTTGGAACAGTTTGCTAACACTGTTGTCGTGGATTCTGCAAAGGTATATTTGGGAGCTCATTGAGGGCTCTGGTGAAAAAGGAAATATCCTCACATAATAACTAAAGAGCAGCTTTCTGAGAAACTGCACTGCCATGTGTGAATGCAACTCACAGAGTTACACGTTTCTCTTCAGTGATCAGTTTGTTAACACAGTTTTCTGGAAATCTGCAATTAGATACTTCATAGCGCAATGAAACTTACGGTGACAAAGGAAACATCCACAGATGAAAACTAGAAAGAAGCTTTCTTAGAAACTTCTTGGTGATGTGTGAATTCATCTCACAGAGTTACACTTATGTTTCGTGGAGCAGTCCATTAACACTGTCTTTGAGGAACCTGAGAAGGGCTTCCTTGGATCGCATTGAGGCCTCCGCTGATAAAGGAAATTTCATCCGTTCAAAACGTGAAAGAAGCTTTCTGAGAAACTTCTTTCTGATCTGTGAGTTCATCTCACAGACTTATAATTTAGACTTCAGGAAGCAGTTTGCTAACACTCTTTTCGTGGAAACTGGAAAGTGATATTTGGGAGCCCATAGGGACCCATGGTGAAAAAGGAAATATCCTCACATAATAACTACAGAGAAGCTTTCTGAGAGATTGCTTTCTGATGTGTGACTTCATCACACAGAGTTCCACCCTTCCCTTCTTGGAACAGTTTGCTAACACTGTTGTCGTGGATTCTGCAAAGGTATATTTGGGAGCTCATTGAGGGCTCTGGTGAAAAAGGAAATATCCTCACATAATAACTAAAGAGCAGCTTTCTGAGAAACTGCACTGCCATGTGTGAATGCAACTCACAGAGTTACACGTTTCTCTTCAGTGATCAGTTTGTTAACACAGTTTTCTGGAAATCTGCAATTAGATACTTCATAGCGCAATGAAACTTACGGTGACAAAGGAAACATCCACAGATGAAAACTAGAAAGAAGCTTTCTTAGACACTTCTTGGTGATGTGTGAATTCATCTCACAGAGTTACACTTATGTTTCGTGGAGCAGTCCATTAACACTGTCTTTGAGGAACCTGAGAAGGGCTTCCTGGATTGCATTGAGGCCTACGCTGATAAAGGAAATTTCATCCGTTCAAAACGTGAAAGAAGCTTTCTGAGAAACTTCTTTCTGATCTGTGAGTTCATCTCACAGACTTATAATTTCGACTTCAGGAAGCAGTTTGCTAACACTCTTTTCGTGGAAACTGGAAAGTGATATTTGGGAGCCCCTAGGGACCCATGGTGATAAAGGAAATATCCTCACATAATAACTACAGAGAAGCTTTCTGAGAGATTGCTTTCTGATGTGTGACTTCATCACACAGAGTTCCACCCTTCCCTTCTTGGAACAGTTTGCTAACACTGTTGTCGTGGATTCTGCAAAGGTATATTTGGGAGCTCATTGAGGGCTCTGGTGAAAAAGGAAATATCCTCACATAATAACTAAAGAGCAGCTTTCTGAGAAACTGCACTGCCATGTGTGAATGCAACTCACAGAGTTACACGTTTCTCTTCAGTGATCAGTTTGTTAACACAGTTTTCTGGAAATCTGCAATTAGATACTTCATAGCGCAATGAACCTTACGGTGACAAAGGAAACATCCACAGATGAAAACTAGAAAGAAGCTTTCTTAGAAACTTCTTGGTGATGTGTGAATTCATCTCACAGAGTTACACTTATGTTTCGTGGAGCAGTCCATTAACACTGTCTTTGAGGAACCTGAGAAGGGCTTCCTTGGATTGCATTGAGGCCTACGCTGATAAAGGAAATTTCATCCGTTCAAAACGTGAAAGAAGCTTTCTGAGAAACTTCTTTCTGATCTGTGAGTTCATCTCACAGACTTATAATTTAGACTTCAGGAAGCAGTTTGCTAACACTCTTTTCGTGGAAACTGGAAAGTGATATTTGGGAGCCCATAGGGACCCATGGTGAAAAAGGAAATATCCTCACATAATAACTACAGAGAAGCTTTCTGAGAGATTGCTTTCTGATGTGTGACTTCATCACACAGAGTTCCACCCTTCCCTTCTTGGAACAGTTTGCTAACACTGTTGTCGTGGATTCTGCAAAGGTATATTTGGGAGCTCATTGAGGGCTCTGGTGAAAAAGGAAATATCCTCACATAACAACTAAAGAGCAGCTTTCTGAGAAACTGCACTGCCATGTGTGAATGCAACTCACAGAGTTACACGTTTCTCTTCAGTGATCAGTTTGTTAACACAGTTTTCTGGAAATCTGCAATTAGATACTTCATAGCGCAATGAACTTACGGTGACAAAGGAAACATCCACAGATGAAAACTAGAAAGAAGCTTTCTTAGACACTTCTTGGTGATGTGTGAATTCATCTCACAGAGTTACACTTATGTTTCGTGGAGCAGTCCATTAACACTGTCTTTGAGGAACCTGAGAAGGGCTTCCTGGATTGCATTGAGGCCTACGCTGATAAAGGAAATTTCATCCGTTCAAAACGTGAAAGAAGCTTTCTGAGAAACTTCTTTCTGATCTGGGAGTTCATCTCACAGACTTATAATTTCGACTTCAGGAAGCAGTTTGCTAACACTCTTTTCGTGGAAACTGGAAAGTGATATTTGGGAGCCCCTAGGGACCCATGGTGATAAAAGGAAATATCCTCACATAATAACTACAGAGAAGCTTTCTGAGAGATTGCTTTCTGATGTGTGACTTCATCACACAGAGTTCCACCCTTCCCTTCTTGGAACAGTTTGCTAACACTGTTGTCGTGGATTCTGCAAAGGTATATTTGGGAGCTCATTGAGGGCTCTGGTGAAAAAGGAAATATCCTCACATAATAACTAAAGAGCAGCTTTGTGTGAAACTGCACTGCCATGTGTGAATGCAACTCACAGAGTTACACGTTTCTCTTCAGTGATCAGTTTGTTAACACAGTTTTCTGGAAATCTGCAATTAGATACTTCATAGCGCAATGAAGCTTACGGTGAGAAAGGAAACATCCACAGATGAAAACTAGAAAGAAGCTTTCTTAGACACTTCTTGGTGATGTGTGAATTCATCTCACAGAGTTACACTTATGTTTCGTGGAGCAGTCCATTAACACTGTCTTTGAGGAACCTGAGAAGGGCTTCCTGGATTGCCTTGAGGCCTACGCTGATAAAGGAAATTTCATCCGTTCAAAACGTGAAAGAAGCTTTCTGAGAAACTTCTTTCTGATCTGGGAGTTCATCTCACAGACTTATAATTTCGACTTCAGGAAGCAGTTTGCTAACACTCTTTTCGTGGATACTGGAAAGTGATATTTGGGAGCCCCTAGGGACCCATGGTGATAAAGGAAATATCCTCACATAATAACTACAGAGAAGCTTTCTGAGAGATTGCTTTCTGATGTGTGACTTCATCACACAGAGTTCCACCCTTCCCTTCTTGGAACAGTTTGTTACCACTGTTGTCGTGGATTCTGCAAAGGTATACTTGGGAGCTCATTGAGGGCTCTGGTGAAAAAGGAAATATCCTCACATAATAACTAAAGAGCAGCTTTGTGGGAAACTTCACTGCCATGTGTGAATGCAACTCACAGAGTTACAAGTTTCTCTTCAGTGATCAGTTTGTTAACACTGTTTTCTGGAAATCTGCAATTAGATACTTCATAGCGCAATGAACCTTACGGTGACAAAGGAAACATACACAGATGAAAACTAGAAAGAAGCTTTCTAAGAAACTTCTTGGTGATGTGTGAATTCATCTCACAGAGTTACACTTATGTTTCGTTGAACAGTACACTATCACAGTCCTTGAGGAACCTGAGAAGGGCTTCCTTGGATCACATTGAGGCCTAGGCTGATAAAGGAAATTTCATCCGTTCAAAACGTGAAAGAAGCTTTCTGAGAAACTTCTTTCTGATCTGGGAGTTCATCTCACAGACTTATAATTTAGACTTCAGGAAGCAGTTTGCTAACACTCTTTTCGTGGAAACTGGAAAGTGATATTTGGGAGCCCCTAGGGACCCATGGTGATAAAGGAAATATCCTCACATAATAACTACAGAGAAGCTTTCTGAGAGATTGCTTTCTGATGTCTGATTTCATCACACAGAGTTCCACCCTTCCCTTCTTGGAACAGTTTGCTAACCCTGTTGTCGTGGATTCTGCAAAGGTATATTTGGGAGCTCTTTGAGGGCTCTGGTGAAAAAGGAAATATCCTCACATAATAATTAAGAGCAGCTTTGTGAGAAACTGCACTGCCATGTGTGAATGCAACTCACAGAGTTACACGTTTCTCTTCAGTGATCAGTTTGTTAACACAGTTTTCTGGAAATCTGCAATTAGATACTTCATAGCGCAATGAACCTTACGGTGACAAAGGAAACATACACAGATGAAAACTAGAAAGAAGCTTTCTAAGAAACTTCTTGGTGATGTGTGAATTCATCTCACAGAGTTACACTTATGTTTCGTTGAGCAGTACACTATCACAGTCCTTGAGGAACCTGAGAAGGGCTTCCTTGGATCACATTGAGGCCTAGGCTGATAAAGGAAATTTCATCCGTTCAAAACGTGAAAGAAGCTTTCTGAGAAACTTCTTTCTGATCTGTGAGTTCATCTCACAGACTTATAATTTAGACTTCAGGAAGCAGTTTGCTAACACTCTTTTCGTGGAAACTGGAAAGTGATATTTGGGAGCCCACAGGGACCCATGGTGAAAAAGGAAATATCCTCACGTAATAACCACAGAGAAGCTTTCTGAGAGATTGCTTTCTGATGTGTGACTTCATCACACAGAGTTCCACCCTTCCCTTCTTGGAACAGTTTGCTAACACTGTTGTCGTGGATTCTGCAAAGGTATATTTGGGAGCTCATTGAGGGCTCTGGTGAAAAAGGAAATATCCTCACATAATAACTAAAGAGCAGCTTTCTGAGAAACTGCACTGCCATGTGTGAATGCAACTCACAGAGTTACACGTTTCTCTTCAGTGATCAGTTTGTTAACACAGTTTTCTGGAAATCTGCAATTAGATACTTCATAGCGCAATGAAACTTACGGTGACAAAGGAAACATCCACAGATGAAAACTAGAAAGAAGCTTTCTTAGAAACTTCTTGGTGATGTGTGAATTCATCTCACAGAGTTACACTTATGTTTCGTGGAGCAGTCCATTAACACTGTCTTTGAGGAACCTGAGAAGGGCTTCCTTGGATTGCATTGAGGCCTACGCTGATAAAGGAAATTTCATCCGTTCAAAACGTGAAAGAAGCTTTCTGAGAAACTTCTTTCTGATCTGTGAGTTCATCTCACAGACTTATAATTTAGACTTCAGGAAGCAGTTTGCTAACACTCTTTTCGTGGAAACTGGAAAGTGATATTTGGGAGCCCATAGGGACCCATGGTGAAAAAGGAAATATCCTCACATAATAACTACAGAGAAGCTTTCTGAGAGATTGCTTTCTGATGTGTGACTTCATCACACAGAGTTCCACCCTTCCCTTCTTGGAACAGTTTGCTAACACTGTTGTCGTGGATTCTGCAAAGGTATATTTGGGAGCTCATTGAGGGCTCTGGTGAAAAAGGAAATATCCTCACATAATAACTAAAGAGCAGCTTTCTGAGAAACTGCACTGCCATGTGTGAATGCAACTCACAGAGTTACACGTTTCTCTTCAGTGATCAGTTTGTTAACACAGTTTTCTGGAAATCTGCAATTAGATACTTCATAGCGCAATGAAACTTACGGTGACAAAGGAAACATCCACAGATGAAAACTAGAAAGAAGCTTTCTTAGAAACTTCTTGGTGATGTGTGAATTCATCTCACAGAGTTACACTTATGTTTCGTGGAGCAGTCCATTAACACTGTCTTTGAGGAACCTGAGAAGGGCTTCCTTGGATTGCATTGAGGCCTACGCTGATAAAGGAAATTTCATCCGTTCAAAACGTGAAAGAAGCTTTCTGAGAAACTTCTTTCTGATCTGTGAGTTCATCTCACAGACTTATAATTTAGACTTCAGGAAGCAGTTTGCTAACACTCTTTTCGTGGAAACTGGAAAGTGATATTTGGGAGCCCATAGGGACCCATGGTGATAAAGGAAATATCCTCACATAATAACTACAGAGAAGCTTTCTGAGAGATTGCTTTCTGATGTGTGACTTCATCACACAGAGTTCCACCCTTCCCTTCTTGGAACAGTTTGCTAACACTGTTGTCGTGGATTCTGCAAAGGTATATTTGGGAGCTCATTGAGGGCTCTGGTGAAAAAGGAAATATCCTCACATAATAACTAAAGAGCAGCTTTCTGAGAAACTGCACTGCCATGTGTGAATGCAACTCACAGAGTTACACGTTTCTCTTCAGTGATCAGTTTGTTAACACAGTTTTCTGGAAATCTGCAATTAGATACTTCATAGCGCAATGAAACTTACGGTGACAAAGGAAACATCCACAGATGAAAACTAGAAAGAAGCTTTCTTAGACACTTCTTGGTGATGTGTGAATTCATCTCACAGAGTTACACTTATGTTTCGTGGAGCAGTCCATTAACACTGTCTTTGAGGAACCTGAGAAGGGCTTCCTTGGATTGCATTGAGGCCTACGCTGATAAAGGAAATTTCATCCGTTCAAAACGTGAAAGAAGCTTTCTGAGAAACTTCTTTCTGATCTGTGAGTTCATCTCACAGACTTATAATTTAGACTTCAGGAAGCAGTTTGCTAACACTCTTTTCGTGGAAACTGGAAAGTGATATTTGGGAGCCCATAGGGACCCATGGTGAAAAAGGAAATATCCTCACATAATAACTACAGAGAAGCTTTCTGAGAGATTGCTTTCTGATGTGTGACTTCATCACACAGAGTTCCACCCTTCCCTTCTTGGAACAGTTTGCTAACACTGTTGTCGTGGATTCTGCAAAGGTATATTTGGGAGCTCATTGAGGGCTCTGGTGAAAAAGGAAATATCCTCACATAATAACTAAAGAGCAGCTTTCTGAGAAACTGCACTGCCATGTGTGAATGCAACTCACAGAGTTACACGTTTCTCTTCAGTGATCAGTTTGTTAACACAGTTTTCTGGAAATCTGCAATTAGATACTTCATAGCGCAATGAAACTTACGGTGACAAAGGAAACATCCACAGATGAAAACTAGAAAGAAGCTTTCTTAGAAACTTCTTGGTGATGTGTGAATTCATCTCACAGAGTTACACTTATGTTTCGTGGAGCAGTCCATTAACACTGTCTTTGAGGAACCTGAGAAGGGCTTCCTTGGATTGCATTGAGGCCTACGCTGATAAAGGAAATTTCATCCGTTCAAAACGTGAAAGAAGCTTTCTGAGAAACTTCTTTCTGATCTGTGAGTTCATCTCACAGACTTATAATTTAGACTTCAGGAAGCAGTTTGCTAACACTCTTTTCGTGGAAACTGGAAAGTGATATTTGGGAGCCCATAGGGACCCATGGTGATAAAGGAAATATCCTCACATAATAACTACAGAGAAGCTTTCTGAGAGATTGCTTTCTGATGTGTGACTTCATCACACAGAGTTCCACCCTTCCCTTCTTGGAACAGTTTGCTAACACTGTTGTCGTGGATTCTGCAAAGGTATATTTGGGAGCTCATTGAGGGCTCTGGTGAAAAAGGAAATATCCTCACATAATAACTAAAGAGCAGCTTTCTGAGAAACTGCACTGCCATGTGTGAATGCAACTCACAGAGTTACACGTTTCTCTTCAGTGATCAGTTTGTTAACACAGTTTTCTGGAAATCTGCAATTAGATACTTCATAGCGCAATGAAACTTACGGTGACAAAGGAAACATCCACAGATGAAAACTAGAAAGAAGCTTTCTTAGAAACTTCTTGGTGATGTGTGAATTCATCTCACAGATTTACACTTATGTTTCGTGGAGCAGTCCATTAACACTGTCTTTGAGGAACCTGAGAAGGGCTTCCTGGATTGCATTTAGGCCTACGCTGATAAAGAAAATTTCATCCGTTCAACACGTGAAAGAAGCTTTCTGAGAAACTTCTTTCTGATCTGTGAGTTCATCTCACAGACTTATAATTTCGACTTCAGGAAGCAGTTTGCTAACACTCTTTACGTGGAAACTGGAAAGAGATATTTGGGAGCCCATAGGGACCCATGGTGAAAAGGAAATATCCTCACATAATAACTACAGAGAAGCTTTCTGAGAGATTGCTTTCTGATGTGTGACTTCATCACACAGAGTTCCACCCTTCCCTTCTTGGAACAGTTTGCTAACACTGTTGTCGTGGATTCTGCAAAGGTATATTTGGGAGCTCATTGAGGGCTCTGGTGAAAAAGGAAATATCCTCACATAATAACTAAAGAGCAGCTTTCTGAGAAACTGCACTGCCATGTGTGAATGCAACTCACAGAGTTACACGTTTCTCTTCAGTGATCAGTTTGTTAACACAGTTTTCTGGAAATCTGCAATTAGATACTTCATAGCGCAATGAAACTTACGGTGACAAAGGAAACATCCACAGATGAAAACTAGAAAGAAGCTTTCTTAGAAACTTCTTGGTGATGTGTGAATTCATCTCACAGAGTTACACTTATGTTTCGTGGAGCAGTCCATTAACACTGTCTTTGAGGAACCTGAGAAGGGCTTCCTTGGATTGCATTGAGGCCTACGCTGATAAAGGAAATTTCATCCGTTCAAAACGTGAAAGAAGCTTTCTGAGAAACTTCTTTCTGATCTGTGAGTTCATCTCACAGACTTATAATTTAGACTTCAGGAAGCAGTTTGCTAACACTCTTTTCGTGGAAACTGGAAAGTGATATTTGGGAGCCCATAGGGACCCATGGTGAAAAAGGAAATATCCTCACATAATAACTACAGAGAAGCTTTCTGAGAGATTGCTTTCTGATGTGTGACTTCATCACACAGAGTTCCACCCTTCCCTTCTTGGAACAGTTTGCTAACACTGTTGTCGTGGATTCTGCAAAGGTATATTTGGGAGCTCATTGAGGGCTCTGGTGAAAAAGGAAATATCCTCACATAATAAGTAAAGAGCAGCTTTCTGAGAAACTGCACTGCCATGTGTGAATGCAACTCACAGAGTTACACGTTTCTCTTCAGTGATCAGTTTGTTAACACAGTTTTCTGGAAATCTGCAATTAGATACTTCATAGCGCAATGAAACTTACGGTGACAAAGGAAACATCCACAGATGAAAACTAGAAAGAAGCTTTCTTAGAAACTTCTTGGTGATGTGTGAATTCATCTCACAGAGTTACACTTATGTTTCGTGGAGCAGTCCATTAACACTGTCTTTGAGTAACCTGAGAAGGGCTTCCTTGGATCGCATTGAGGCCTACGCTGATAAAGGAAATTTCATCCGTTCAAAACGTGAAAGAAGCTTTCTGAGAAACTTCTTTCTGATCTGTGAGTTCATCTCACAGACTTATAATTTAGACTTCAGGAAGCAGTTTGCTAACACTCTTTTCGTGGAAACTGGAAAGTGATATTTGGGAGCCCATAGGGACCCATGGTGAAAAAGGAAATATCCTCACATAATAACTACAGAGAAGCTTTCTGAGAGATTGCTTCCTGATGTGTGACTTCATCACACAGAGTTCCACCCTTCCCTTCTTGGAACAGTTTGCTAACACTGTTGTCGTGGATTCTGCAAAGGTATATTTGGGAGCTCATTGAGGGCTCTGGTGAAAAAGGAAATATCCTCACATAATAACTAAAGAGCAGCTTTCTGACAAACTGCACTGCCATGTGTGAATGCAACTCACAGAGTTACACGTTTCACTTCAGTGATCAGTTTGTTAACACAGTTTTCTGGAAATCTGCAATTAGATACTTCATAGCGCAATGAAAATTACGGTGACAAAGGAAACATCCACAGATGAAAACTAGAAAGAAGCTTTCTTAGAAACTTCTTGGTGATGTGTGAATTCATCTCACAGAGTTACACTTATGTTTCCTGGAGCAGTCCATTAACAGTGTCTTAGAGGAGCCTGAGAAGGGCTTCCTTGGATTGCATTGAGGCCTAGCTGATAAAGGAAATTTCATCCGTTCAAAAACGTGAAAGAAGCTTTCTGAGAAACTTCTTTCTGATCTGTGAGTTCATCTCACAGACTTATAATTTAGACTTCAGGAAGCAGTTTGCTAACACTCTTTTCGTGGAAACTGGAAAGTGATATTTGGGAGCCCCTAGGGACCCATGGTGATAAAGGAAATATCCTCACATAATAACTACAGAGAAGCTTTCTGAGAGATTGCTTTCTGATGTGTGACTTCATCACACAGAGTTCCACCCTTCCCTTCTTGGAACAGTTTGCTAACACTGTTGTCGTGGATTTCTGCAAAGGTATATTTGGGAGCTCATTGAGGGCTCTGGTGAAAAAGGAAATATCCTCACATAATAACTAAAGAGCAGCTTCTGAGAAACTGCATGCCATGTGTGAATGCAACTCACAGAGTTACACGTTTCTCTTCAGTGATCAGTTTGTTTAACACAGTTTTCTGGAAATCTGCAATTAGATACTTCATAGCGCAATGAAACTTACGGTGACAAAGGAAACATCCACAGATGAAAACTAGAAAGAGCTTTCTTAGAAACTTCTTGGTGATGTGTGAATTCATCTCACAGAGTTACACTTAGGTTCATGGAGGCAGTCCCGTTAACACTGGCTTTGAATACCCCTGAGAAAGGCCTTCCTTGATTGCATTGAGTCCTCTGATAAAGGAAATTTCATACCATTCAAACGTGAAAGAAGCTTCCTGGAAAACTTCTTTCGGATCTGTGAGTTCATCTCACAGACTTATAATTTAGACTTCAGGAAGCAGTTTGCTAACACTCTTTTCGTGTGGAAACTGGA
>NC_044550.1:124386642-124461022 GCF_007565055.1 Rhinopithecus roxellana | reverse complement strand
TCCTTTACCAGCGTAGGCCTCAATGCGATCCAAAGAAGCCCTTCTCAGTTTCCTCAAAGACAGTGTAATGCCATGCTCCACGAAACATAAGTGTAACTCTGTGAGATGAACTCACACATCACCAAGACGTTCTAAGAAAGCTTCTTTCTAGTTTTCCACTGAGTATATTTCCTTTGTCACCGTAAGCTTCATTGCGCTATGAAGTATCTAATGGCAGATTTCTAGAAAACTGTGTTAGCAAACTGATCACTGAAGAGAAACGTGTAACTCTGTGAGTTGCATTCACACATGGCAATGCAGTTTCTCAGAGAGCTTCTCTCCAGTTATTATGGGAGGATATTTGCTTTTTCACCATAGCCCTTCAATGAGGCTCCCAAATATCACTTTGCAGAATCCAGGAACAAGTGTTAGCAAACTGTTCCAAGAAGGAAGGGTGGAACTCTGTGAGATGAAGTCACACATCAGGAAGCAATCTCTAGAAAGCTTCTCTCTAGTTATTATGTGAGGAGATTCCTTTTTTCACCATTGGCCCCTATGGGCTCCCAAGTATCACTTTAAAGATTCCACGAAAAGATGTAGCAAAATGATTCCTGAGGTTTAAGTTATAAGTCTGTGAGATGAACTCACAGATCAGAAAGAAGTTTCTCAGAAAAGCTTCTTTCACGTTTTAAAACGGATGAAATTTCCTTTACCAGCGTAGGCCTCAATGCGATCCAAAGAAGCCCTTCTCAGTTTCCTCAAAGACAGCGTTAATGCACTGCTCCACGAAACATAAGTGTAACTCTGTGAGATGAACTCACACATCACCAGACGTTTTCTAAGAAAGCTTCTTTCTAGTTTTCCACTGAGTATATTTCCTTTGTCACCGTAAGCTTCATTGCGCTATGAAGTATCTAATGGCAGATTTCTAGAAAACTGTGTTAGCAAACTGATCACTGAAGAGAAACGTGTAACTCTGTGAGTTGCATTCACACATGGCAATGCAGTTTCTCAGAGAGCTTCTCTCCAGTTATTATGGGAGGATATTTGCTTTTTCACCATAGCCCTCAATGAGCTCCCAAATATCACTTTGCAGAATCCAGGACAACAGTGTTAGCAAACTGTTCCAAGAAGGGAAGGGTGGAACTCTGTGAGATGAAGTCACACATCAGGAAGCAATCTCTAGAAAGCTTCTCTCTAGTTATTATGTGAAGAGATTTCCTTTTTCACCATGGGCCCTATGGGCTCCCAAGTATCACTTTAAAGATTCCACGAAAAGAGTGATAGCAAACTGCTTCCTGAGGTTTAAGTTATAAGTCTGTGAGATGAACTCACAGATCAGAAAGAAGTTTCTCAGAAAGCTTCTTTCACGTTTTGAACGGATGAAATTTCCTTTACCAGCGTAGGCCTCAATGCGATCCAAAGAAGCCCTTCTCAGTTTCCTCAAAGACAGCGTTAATGCACTGCTCCACGAAACATAAGTGTAACTCTGTGAGATGAACTCACACATCACCAAGACGTTTCTAAGAAAGCTTCTTTCTAGTTTTCCACTGAGTATATTTCCTTTGTCAACGTAAGCTTCATTGCGCTATGAAGTATCTAATGGCAGATTTCTAGAAAACTGTGTTAGCAAACTGATCACTGAAGAGAAACGTGTAACTCTGTGAGTTGCATTCACACATGGCAATGCAGTTTCTCAGAGAGCTTCTCTCCAGTTATTATGGGAGGATATTTGCTTTTTCACCATAGCCCTCAATGAGCTCCCAAATATCACTTTGCAGAATCCAGGACAACAGTGTTAGCAAACTGTTCCAAGAAGGGAAGGGTGGAACTCTGTGAGATGAAGTCACACATCAGGAAGCAATCTCTAGAAAGCTTCTCTCTACTTATTATGTGAGGAGATTTCCTTTTTCACCATGGGCCCCTATGGGCTCCCAAGTATCACTTTAAAGATTCCACGAAAAGAGTGATAGCAAACTGCTTCCTGAGGTTTAAGTTATAAGTCTGTGAGATGAACTCACAGATCAGCAAGAAGTTCTCAGAAAGCTTCTTTCACGTTTGAACGGATGAAATTTCCTTTACCAGCGTAGGCCTCAATGCGATCCAAAGAAGCCCTTCTCAGTTTCCTCAAAGACAGTGTTAATGCACTGCTCCACGAAACATAACAGTAACTCTGTGAGATGAACTCACACATCACCAAGAAGTTTCTAAGAAAGCTTCTTTCTAGTTTTCCACTGAGTATATTTCCTTTGTCACCGTAAGCTTCATTGCGCTATGAAGTATCTAATGGCAGATTTCTAGAAAACTGTGTTAGCAAACTGATCACTGAAGAGAAACGTGTAACTCTGTGAGTTGCATTCACCCATGGCAATGCGGTTTCTCAGAGAGCTTCTCTCCAGTTATTATGGGAGGATATTTGCTTTTTCACCATAGCCCTCAATGAGCTCCCAAATATCACTTTGCAGAATCCACGACAACAGGGTTAGCTAACTGTTCCAAGTAGGGAAGGGTGGAACTCTGTGTGATGAACTCACACATCAGAAAGCAATCTCTCAAAAAGCTTCTCTGTAGTTATTATGTGAGGATATTTCCTTTTTCACCATGGGTCCCTATGGGCTCAAAAATATCACTTTCCAGTTTCCACGAAAAGAGTGTTAGCAAACTGCTTCCTGAAGTCTAAATTATAAGTCTGTGAGATGAACTCACAGATCCGAAAGAAGTTTCTCAGAAAGCTTCTTTCACGTTTTGAACGGATGAAATTTCCTTTATCAGCGTAGGCCTAAAGGCAATCCAGGAAGCCCTTCTCAGGTTCCTCAAAGACAGTGTTAATGGACTGCTCCACGAAACATAAGTGTAACTCTGTGAGATGAATTCACATATCACCAAGAGGTGTCTAAGAAAGCTTCTTTCTAGTTTTCATCTGTGGATGTTTCCTTTGTCACCTTAAGTTTCATTGCGTTATGAGGTATCTAACTGCAGATTTCCAGAAAACTGTGTTAACAAACTGATCACTGAAGAGAAACGTGTAACACCGTGAGTTGCATTCACACATGGCAGTGCAGTTTCTCAGAAAGCTGCTCTTTAGTTGTTATGTGAGGATATTTCCTTTTTCACCGGAGCCCTCAATGAGCTCCCAAATATACCTTTGCAGAATCCACGACAACAGTGTTAGCAAACTGTTCCAAGAAGGGATGTGTGGAACTCGGTGTGATGAAGTCACACATCAGAAAGCAATCTCTCAGACAGCTTCTCTGTAGTTATTATGTGAGGATATTTCCTTTATCACCATGGGTCCCTAAGGGCTCCCAAATATCACTTTCCAGTTTCCACGAAAAGAGTGTTAGCAAACTCCTTCCTGAAGTTTAAATTATAAGTCTGTGAGATGAACACACAGATCAGAAAGAAGTTTCTCAGAAAGCATCTTTCACGTTTTGAATGGATGAAATTTCCGTTATAAGCGTAGGCCTCAATGCAATCCAAGGAAACCCTTCTCAGGTTCCTCAAAGACAGTGTTAATGGACTGCTCCACGAAACGTAAGTGTAACTCTGTGAGATGAATTCACACATCACCAAGAAGTTTCTAAGAAAGCTGCTTTCTAGTTTTCATCTGTGGATTTTTCCTTTGTCACCATAAGTTTCATTGCGCTATGAAGTATCTAATTGCAGATTTCCAGAAAACTGTGTTAACAAACTGATCACTGAAGAGAAACGTGTAACTCTGTGAGTTGCATTCAGACATGGAAGTGCAGTTTCTCAGAAAGCTGCTCTTTAGTTATTATGTGAGGATATTTCCTTTTTCACCAGAGCCCTCAATGAGCTCCCAAATATACCTATGCAGAATCCACAACAACAGTGTTAGCAAACAGTTCCAAGAAGGGAAGGGTGGAACTCTGTGTGATGAAGTCACACATCAGAAAGCAATCTCTCAGAAAGCTTCTCTGTAGTTATTATGTGAGGATATTTCCTTTATCACCATGGGTCCCTAGGGGCTCCCAAATATCACTTTCCAGTTTCCACGAAAAGAGTGTTAGCAAACTGCTTCCTGAAGTCGAAATTATACGTCTGTGAGATGAACTCCCAGATCAGAAAGAAGTTTCTCAGAAAGCTTCTTTCACGTTTTGAACGGATGAAATTTCCTTTATCAGCGTCGGCCTCAATGCAATCCAGGGAGCCCTTCTCAGGTTCCTCAAAGACAGTGTTAATGGACTGCTCCACGAAACATAAGTGTAACTCTGTGAGATGAATTCACATATCACCAAGAGGTGTCTAAGAAAGCTTCTTTCTAGTTTTCATCTGTGGATGTTTCCTTTGTCACCTTAAGTTTCATTGCGCTATGAAGTATCTAATTGCAGATTTCCAGAAAACTGTGTTAACAAACTGATCACTGAAGAGAAACGTGTAACTCTGTGAGTTGCATTCACACATGGCAGTGCAGTTTCTCACAAAGCTGCTCTTTAGTTATTATGTGAGGATATTTCCTTTTTCACCAGAGCCCTCAATGAGCTCCCAAATATACCTTTGCAGAATCCACGACAACAGTGTTAGCAAACTGTTCCAAGAAGGGAAGGGTGGAACTCTGTGTGATGAAGTCACACATCAGAAAGCAATCTCTCAGAAAGCTTCTCTGTAGTTATTATGTGAGGATATTTCCTTTTTCACCATGGGTCCCTATGGGCTCCAAAATATCACTTTCCAGTTTCCACGAAAAGAGTGTTAGCAAACTGCTTCCTGAAGTCTAAATTATAAGTCTGTGAGATGAACTCACAGATCAGAAAGAAGTTTCTCAGAAAGCTTCTTTCACGTTTTGAACGGATGAAATTTCCTTTATCAGCGTAGGCCTAAAGGCAATCCAGGAAGCCCTTCTCAGGTTCCTCAAAGACAGTGTTAATGGACTGCTCCACGAAACGTAAGTGTAACTCTGTGAGATGAATTCACACATCACCAAGAAGTTTCTAAGGAACTTGCTTTCTAGTTTTCATCTGTGGATTTTTCCTTTGTCACCATAAGTTTCATTGCGCTATGAAGTATCTAATTGCAGATTTCCAGAAAACTGTGTTAACAAACTGATCACTGAAGAGAAACGTGTAACTCTGTGAGTTGCATTCACACATGGCAGTGTAATTTCTCACAAAGCTGCTCTTTAGTTATTATGTGAGGATATTTCCTTTTTCACCAGAGCCCTCAATGAGCTCCCAAGTATACCTTTGCAGAATCCACGACAACAGTGTTAGCAAACTGTTCCAAGAAGGGAAGGTTGGAACTCTGTGTGATGAAGTCACACATCAGAAAGCAATCTCTCAGAAAGCTTCTCTGTAGTTATTATGTGAGGATATTTCCTTTATCACCATGGGTCCCTAAGGGCTCCCAAATATCACTTTCCAGTTTCCACGAAAAGAGTGTTAGCAAACTCCTTCCTGAAGTTTAAATTATAAGTCTGTGAGATGAACACACAGATCAGAAAGAAGTTTCTCAGAAAGCATCTTTCACGTTTTGAATGGATGAAATTTCCGTTATAAGCGTAGGCCTCAATGCAATCCAAGGAAACCCTTCTCAGGTTCCTCAAAGACAGTGTTAATGGACTGCTCCACGAAACGTAAGTGTAACTCTGTGAGATGAATTCACACATCACCAAGAAGTTTCTAAGGAACTTGCTTTCTAGTTTTCATCTGTGGATTTTTCCTTTGTCACCATAAGTTTCATTGCGCTATGAAGTATCTAATTGCAGATTTCCAGAAAACTGTGTTAACAAACTGATCACTGAAGAGAAACGTGTAACTCTGTGAGTTGAATTCAGACATGGAAGTGCAGTTTCTCAGAAAGCTGCTCTTTAGTTATTATGTGAGGATATTTCCTTTTTCACCAGAGCCCTCAATGAGCTCCCAAATATACCTATGCAGAATCCACGACAACAGTGTTAGCAAACAGTTCCAAGAAGGGAAGGGTGGAACTCTGTGTGATGAAGTCACACATTAGAAAGCAATCTCTCAGAAAGCTTCTCTGTAGTTATTATGTGAGGATATTTCCTTTTTCACCATGGGTCCCTATGGGCTCAAAAATATCACTTTCCAGTTTCCACGAAAAGAGTGTTAGCAAACTGCTTCCTGAAGTCTAAATTATAAGTATGTGAGATGAACTCACAGATGAGAAAGAAGTTTCTCAGAAAGCTTCTTTCACGTTTTGAACGGACAAAATTTCCTTTATCAGCCTAGGCCTCAATGTGATCCAAAAATCCCTTCTCAGGTTCCTCAAGGACTGTGATAGTGTACTGTTCAACGAAACATATGTGTAACTCTGTGAGATGAATTCACACATCACCAAGAAGTTTCTTAGAAAGCTTCTTTCTAGTTTTCATCTGTGTATGTTTCCTTTATCACCGTAAGGTTCATTGCGCTATGAAGTATCTAATTGCAGATTTCCAGAAAAATGTGTTAACAAACTGATCACTGAAGAGAAACGTGTAACTCTGTGAGTTGCATTCACACATGGCAGTGTAATTTCTCACAAAGCTGCTCTTTAGTTATTATGTGAGGATATTTCCTTTTTCACCAGAGCCCTCAATGAGCTCCCAAGTATACCTTTGCAGAATCCACGACAACAGTGTTAGCAAACTGTTCCAAGAAGGGAAGGTTGGAACTCTGTGTGATGAAGTCACACATCAGAAAGCAATCTCTCAGAAAGCTTCTCTGTAGTTATTATGTGAGGATATTTCCTTTTTCACCATGGGTCCCTATGGGCTCAAAAATATCACTTTCCAGTTTCCACGAAAAGAGTGTTAGCAAACTGCTTCCTGAAGTCTAAATTATAAGTCTGTGAGATGAACTCACAGATCAGAAAGAAGTTTCTCAGAAAGCTTCTTTCACGTTTTGAACGGATGAAATTTCCTTTATCAGCATAGGCCTCAATGCGATCCAAGGAAGCCCTTCTCAGGTTCCTCAAGGACAGTGTTAGTGAACTGCTCCACGAAACATAAGTGTAACTCTGTGAGATGAATTCACACATCACCAAGAAGTGTCTAGTAAGCTTCTTTCTAGTTTTCATCTGTGGAATGTTTCTTTCTCACCGTAAGCTTCATTGCGGCTATGAAGTATCTAATTGCAGATTTCCAGAAAACTGTGTTAAGCAAACTGATCACTCAAGAGAAACGTGTAACTCTGTGAGTTGCATTCACACATGGCAAGGCAGTTTCTCAGAAAGCTGCTCTTTAGTTATTATGTGAGGATATTTCCTTTTTCACCAGAGGCCTCAATGAGCTCCCAAAGTATACCGTTGCAGAATCCACGACAACAGTGTTAGCAAACTGTTCCAAGAAGGGAAGGTTAGGAACTCTGTGTGATGAAGTCACACATCAGAAAGCAATCTCTCAGAAAGCTTCTCTGTAGGTTATTACTGTGAGGATATTTCCTTTTTCACCATGGGTCCCTGTGGGCTCCCAAATATCACTTTCCAGTTTCCACGAAAAGAGTGTTAGCAAACTGCTTCCTGAAGTCTAAATTATAAGTCTGTGAGATGAACTCACAGATCAGAAAGAAGTTTCTCAGAAAGCTTCTTTCACGTTTTGAACGGATGAAATTTCCTTTATCAGCATAGGCCTCAATGCGATCCAAGGAAGCCCTTCTCAGGTTCCTCAAGGACAGTGTTAGTGAACTGCTCCACGAAACATAAGTGTAACTCTGTGAGATGAATTCACACATCACCAAGAAGTGTCTAGGTAAGCTTCTTTCTAGTTTTCATCTGTGAATGTTTTCTTTCTCACCGTAAGCTTCATTGCGGTATGAAGTATTTAATTGCAGATTTCCAGAAAACTGTGTTAGCAAACTGATCACTCAAGAGAAACGTGTAACTCTGTGAGTTGCATTCACACATGGCAAAGCAGTTTCTCAGAAAGCTGCTCTTTAGTTATTATGTGAGGATATTTCCTTTTTCAGCAGAGCCCTCAATGAGCTCCCAAGTATACCGTTGCAGAATCCACGACAACAGTGTTAGCAAACTGTTCCAAGAAGGGAAGGTTAGAACTCTGTGTGATGAAGTCACACATCAGAAAGCAATCTCTCAGAAAGCTTCTCTGTAGTTATTATGTGAGGATATTTCCTTTATCACCATGGGTCCCTAGGGGCTCCCAAATATCACTTTCCAGTATCCACGAAAAGAGTGTTAGCAAACTGCTTCCTGAAGTCGAAATTATAAGTCTGTGAGATGAACTCCCAGATCAGAAAGAAGTTTCTCAGAAAGCATCTTTCACGTTTTGAACGGGTGAAATTTCCTTTATCAGCGTAGGCCTCAAGGCAATCCAGGAAGCCTTCTCAGGGTCCTCAAAGACAGTGTTAATGGACTGCTCCACGAAACATAAGTGTAACTCTGTGAGATGAATTCACATATCACCAAGAGGTGTCTAAGAAAGCTTCTTTCTAGTTTTCATCTGTGGATGTTTCCTTTGTCACCGTAAGGTTCATTGCGCTATGAAGTATCTAATTGCAGATTTCCAGAAAAATGTGTTAACAAACTGATCACTGAAGAGAAACGTGTAACTCTGTCAGTTGCATTCACACATGGCCGTGCAGTTTCTCACAAGCTGCTCTTAATTATTATGTGAGGATATTTCCTTTTTCACCAGAGCCCTCAAAGAGCTCCCAAATATACCTTTGCAGAATCCACGACAACAGGGTTAGCAAACTGTTCCAAGAAGGGAAGGGTGGAACTCTGTGTGATGACGTCACACATCGGAAAGCAATCTCTCAGAAAGCTTCTCTGTGGTTATTATGTGAGGATATTGCCATTTTCAACATGGGTCCCTATAGGCTCCCAAATATCACTTTCCAGTTTCCACGAAAACAGTGTTAGCAAACTGCTTCCTGAAGTCGAAATTATAAGTCTGTGAAATGAACTCACAGATCAGAAAGAAGTTTCTCAGAAAACTTCTTTCAGTTTTCGAACGGTTGAAATTTCCTTTATCAGCGTAGGCCTCAATGCAATCCAGGAAGCCCTTCTCAGGTTCCTCAAAGACAGTGTTAATGGACTGCTCCACGAAACATAAGTGTAACTCTGTGAGATGAATTCACATATCACCAAGAGGTGTCTAAGAAAGCTTCTTTCTAGTTTTCATCTGTGGATGTTTCCTATGTCAAAGTAAGTTTCATTGATCTATGAAGTATCTAATTGCAGATTTCCAGAAAACTGTGTTAACAAACTGATCACTGATGAGAAACCTGTAACTCTGTGAGTTGCATTCACACATGGCAGTGCAGTTTCTCACAAACTGCTCTTTAGTTATTATGTGAGGATATTTCCTTTTTCACCAGAGCGTTTAATGAGCTCCCAAGTATACCTTTGCAGAATCCACGACAACAGTGTTATCAAACTGTTCCAAGAAGGGAAGGGTGGAATTCTGTGTGATGAAGTCACACATCAGAAAGCAATCTCTCAGAAAGCTTCTCTGTAGTTATTATGTGAGTATATTTCCTTTATCACCATGGGTCCCTAGGGGCTCCCAAATATCACTTTCCAGTATCCACGAAAAGAGTGTTAGCAAACTGCTTCCTGAAGTCGAAATTATAAGTCTGTGAGATGAACTCCCAGATCAGAAAGAAGTTTCTCAGAAAGCATCTTTCACGTTTTGAACGGGTGAAATTTCCTTTATCAGCGTAGGCCTCAAGGCAATCCAGGAAGCCTTCTCAGGGTCCTCAAAGACAGTGTTAATGGACTGCTCCACGAAACATAAGTGTAACTCTGTGAGATGAATTCACACATCACCAAGAAGTGTCTAAGAAAGCTTCTTTCTAGTTTTCATCTGTGGATGTTTTCTTTCACACCGTAAGCTTCATTGCGTTATGAAGTATCTAACTGCAGATTTCCAGAAAACTGTGTTAACAAACTGATCACTGAAGAGAAACGAGTAACTCTGTGAGTTGCATTCACACATGGCAGTGCAGTTTCACACAAAGCTACTCTTTAGTTATTATGTGAGGATATTTCCTTTTTCACCAGAGCGCTCAATGAGCTCCCAAATATACCTTTGCAGAATCCACGACAACAGTGTTAGCAAACTGTTCCAAGAAGGGAAGGGTGGAACTCTGTGTGATGAAGTCACACATCAGAAAGCAATCTCTCAGAAAGCTTCCCAGTAGTTATTATGTGAGGATATTTCCTTTATCACCATGGGTCCCTCGGGGCTCACAAATATCACTTTCCAGTTTCCACGAAAAGAGTGTTAGCAAAATGCTTCCTGAAGTCGAAATTATAAGTCTGTGAGATGAACTCCCAGATCAGAAAGAAGTTTCTCCGAAAGCTTCTTTCACGTTTTGAACGGATGAAATTTCCTTTATCAGCGTAGGCCTCAATGCAATCCAGGAAGCCCTTCTCAGGTTCCTCAAAGACAGTGTTAATGGACTGCTCCACGAAACATAAGTGTAACTCTGTGAGATGAATTCACATATCACCAAGAGGTGTCTAAGAAAGCTTCTTTCTAGTTTTCATCTGTGGATGTTTCCTATGTCAAAGTAAGTTTCATTGATCTATGAAGTATCTAATTGCAGATTTCCAGAAAACTGTGTTAACAAACTGATCACTGAAGAGAAACGTGTAACTCTGTGAGTTGCATTCACACATGGCAGTGCAGTTTCTCAGAAAGCTGCTCTTTAGTTGTTATGTGAGGATATTTCCTTTTTCACCAGAGACCTCAATGAGCTCCAAAATATACCTTTGCAGAATCCACGACAACAGTGTTAGCAAACTGTTCCAAGTAGGGAAGGGTGGAACTCTGTGTGATGAAGTCACACATCAGAAAGCAATCTCTCAGAAAGCTTCTCTGTAGTTATTATGTGAGGATATTTCCTTTATCACCATGGGTCCCTATGGGCTCCCAAATATCACTTTCCAGTTTACACAAAAAGAGTGTTAGCCAACTGCTTCCTGAAGTCTGAATTATAAGTCTGTTAGATGAACTCCCAGATCAGAAAGAAGTTTCTCAGAAAGCATCTTTCACGTTTTGAACGGGTGAAATTTCCTTTATCAGCGTAGGCCTCAAGGCAATCCAGGAAGCCTTCTCAGGGTCCTCAAAGACAGTGTTAATGGACTGCTCCACGAAACATAAGTGTAACTCTGTGAGATGAATTCACATATCACCAAGAGGTGTCTAAGAAAGCTTCTTTCTAGTTTTCATCTGTGGATGTTTCCTATGTCAAAGTAAGTTTCATTGATCTATGAAGTATCTAATTGCAGATTTCCAGAAAACTGTGTTAACAAACTGATCACTGATGAGAAACCTGTAACTCTGTGAGTTGCATTCACACATGGCAGTGCAGTTTCTCACAAACTGCTCTTTAGTTATTATGTGAGGATATTTCCTTTTTCACCAGAGCGTTTAATGAGCTCCCAAGTATACCTTTGCAGAATCCACGACAACAGTGTTATCAAACTGTTCCAAGAAGGGAAGGGTGGAATTCTGTGTGATGAAGTCACACATCAGAAAGCAATCTCTCAGAAAGCTTCCCAGTAGTTATTATGTGAGGATAATTCTTTTATCACCATGGGTCCCTCGGGGCTCACAAATATCACTTTCCAGTTTCCACGAAAAGAGTGTTAGCAAAATGCTTCCTGAAGTCGAAATTATAAGTCTGTGAGATGAACTCCCAGATCAGAAAGAAGTTTCTCAGAAAGCATCTTTCACGTTTTGAACGGGTGAAATTTCCTTTATCAGCGTAGGCCTCAAGGCAATCCAGGAAGCCTTCTCAGGGTCCTCAAAGACAGGTTAATGGACTGCTCCACGAAACATAAGTGTAACTCTGTGAGATGAATTCACATATCACCAAGAGGTGTCTAAGAAAGCTTCTTTCTAGTTTTCATCTGTGGATGTTTCCTTTGTCACCATAAGTTTCATTGCGCTATGAAGAATCTAGTTGCAGATTTCCAGAAAACTGTGTTAACAAACTGATCACTGAAGAGAAACGTGTAACTCTGTGAGTTGCATTCACACATGGCAATGCAGTTTCTCAGAAGCTGCTCTTAGTTATTATGTGAGGATATTTCCTTTTTCACCAGAGCCCTCAATGAGCTCCCAAATATACCTTTGCAGAATCCACGACAACAGTGTTACCAAACTGTTCCAAGAAGGGAAGGGTAGGAACTCTGTTTGATGAAGTCACACATCAGAAAGCAATCTGTCAGAAGCTTCTCTGTAGTTATTATGTGAGGATATTTCCTTTTTCACCATGGGTCCCTAGGGGCTCCCAAATATCACTTTCCAGTTTCCACGAAAAGAGTGTTAGCAACCTGCTTCCTGAAGTCGAAATTATAAGTCTGTGAGATGAACTCCCTGATCAGAAAGAAGTTTCTCAGAAAGCTTCTTTCACGTTTTGAACGGATGAAATTTCCTTTATCAGCGTAGGCCTCAAGGCAATCCAGGAAGCCCTTCTCAGGTTCCCCAAAGACAGTGTTAATGGACTGCTCAACGAAATATAAGTGTAACTCTGTGAGATGAATTCACACATCACCAAGAAGTGTCTAAGAAAGCTTCTTTCTAGTTTTCATCTGTGGATGTTTCCTTTCTCACCGTAAGCTTCATTGCGCTATGAAGTATCTAATTGCAGATTTCCAGAAAACTGTGTTAACAAACTGATCACTGAAGAGAAACGTGTAACTCTGTGAGTTGCATTCACACATGGCAGTGCAGTTTCTCAGAAAGCTGCTCTTTAGTTGTTATGTGGGGATATTTCCTTTTTCACCAGAGACCTCCATGAGCTCCAAAATATGCCTTTGCAGAATCCACGACAACAGTGTTAGCAAACTGTTCCAAGTAGGGAAGGGTGGAACTCTGTGTGTTGAAGTCACACATCAGAAAGCAATCTCTCAGAAAGCTTCTCTGTAGTTATTATGTGAGGATATTTCCTTTATCACCATGGGTCCCTAGGGGCTCCCAAATATCACTTTCCAGTTTCCACGAAAAGAGTGTTAGCAAACTGCTTCCTGAAGTCTAAATTATAAGTTTGTGAGATGAACTCCCAGATCAGAAAGAAGTTTCTCAGAAAGCTTCTTTCACGTTTTGAACGGATGAAATTTCCTTTATCAGCGTAGGCCTCAAGGCAATCCAGGAAGCCCTTCTCAGGTTCCCCAAAGACAGTGTTAATGGACTGCTCAACGAAATATAAGTGTAACTCTGTGAGATGAATTCACACATCACCAAGAAGTGTCTAAGAAAGCTTCTTTCTAGTTTTCATCTGTGGATGTTTCCTTTCTCACCGTAAGCTTCATTGCGCTATGAAGTATCTAATTGCAGATTTCCAGAAAACTGTGTTAACAAACTGATCACTGAAGAGAAATGTGCAACTCTGTGAGTTGCATTCACACATGGCAGTGCAGTTTCACAAAAGCTGCTCTTTAGTTACTATGTGAGGATATTTCCTTTTTCACCAGAGCCCTCAATGAGCTCCCAAATATACCTTTGCAGAATCCACGACAACAGTGTTAGCAAACTGTTCCAAGAAGGGAAGGTTGGAACTCTGTGTGATGAAGTCACACATCAGAAAGCAATCTCTCAGAAAGCTTCTCTGTAGTTATTATGTGAGGATATTTCCTTTATCACCATGGGTCCCTAGGGGCTCCCAAATATCACTTTCCAGTTTCCACGAAAAGAGTGTTAGCAAACTGCTTCCTGAAGTCGAAATTATAAGTCTGTGAGATGAACTCCCAGATCAGAAAGAAGTTTCTCAGAAAGCTTCTTTCACGTTTTGAACGGATGAAATTTCCTTTATCAGCGTAGGCCTCAAGGCAATCCAGGAAGCCCTTCTCAGGTTCCCCAAAGACAGTGTTAATGGACTGCTCAACGAAATATAAGTGTAACTCTGTGAGATGAATTCACACATCACCAAGAAGTGTCTAAGAAAGCTTCTTTCTAGTTTTCATCTGTGGATGTTTCCTTTCTCACCGTAAGCTTCATTGCGCTATGAAGTATCTAATTGTAGATTTCCAGAAAACTGTGTTAACAAACTGATCACTGAAGAGAAATGTGCAACTCTGTGAGTTGCATTCACACATGGCAGTGCAGTTTCACAAAAAGCTGCTCTTTAGTTACTATGTGAGGATATTTCCTTTTTCACCAGAGCCCTCAATGAGCTCCCAAATATACCTTTGCAGAATCCACGACAACATTGTTAGCAATCTGTTCCAAGTAGGGAAGGGTGGAACTCTGTGTGATGAAGTCAAATATCAGAAAGCAATCTCTCAGAAAACTTCTCTGTAGCTCTTATGTGAGGATATTTCCTTTATCGCCATGGGTCCCTATGGGCTCCCAAATATCACTTTCCAGTTTCCACGAAAAGAGTGTTAGCAAACTGCTTAATGAAGTCTATATTATAATTCTGTTAGATGAACTCACAGATCAGAAAGAAGTTTCTCAGAAAGCTTCTTTCACGTTTTTATTGGAAGATATTTCCATTGGCCCCATTGTTTTCAATGGGATCCGGAATATCTGTTCTCAGATTCCACACAAATAGGGCTGTACAGCTGTAACTTAGTGAGTTCAATTCACACATCACAAAGCGGTTTCTCAGAAAAGCGTCTTTCTTTAGGAAGACGAGGTTATTTGGGGTCTCGTATCGCCACCGTGTGGCCTATTACAGATCCTGCGAACACTCTGCTAGCAAGCTTTCTCACTGAAAACAGTGATGGACATCTGTGGGCTGAATTCACCCACAAGATAGAAGTTTCTGAGAGGCTTCTCTGCAGGTTTTTTCTGAGGATAGTTCCCTCTTCACCATGCGATTCAACGATATCCAAATATCACATCTGAGATACCTCAAATGAGTTCTAGGAAACTCCCCCGAAAATGGGTGATGTAACACTGTGAAATGAATTCACATATCACAAAGCACTTTCTCAGAAAGCTTGATTCCACTTTTTCTTGGAGGAAATTTCTTTTCTCCTTCTATTCTTCAAAGCCATCTGAAATATCACTTCTCGGAATCCACGGAAACAGTCCTAAGAAACGGCTCCAAAAAACACTGGCGTAACTCTGTGAGATGAAGTCACACATCAGAAAGCAATATCCCAGAAAGCTTCTCCGTAGATATTATGTGAGGATATTTCCTTTTTCACAATGGGTCCCTATGGTCTCCGAAATATCACTTTCCAGTTTCCACGCAAAGAGTGTTAGCAAACTGCTTCTCGAGGCATAGGTTGCAACTCTGTGAGATGAAATCACAGATCAGAAAGAAGTTTCTCAGAAAGCTTCTTTCACGTTTTGAACGGAAAAATGTTCTTTATCAGCCTAGGCTTCAATGCGATCCATGTAAGCCCTTCTCAGGTTCCTCAAAGACAGTGTTAATGGACTGCTCCACGAAACATAAGGGTAACTCTGTGAGATGAATACACACATCACCGAGAAGTTTCTAAGAAAGCTTCTTTCTAGTTCTCATCTGTGGATGTTTCCTTTGTCAACGTAAGGTTGATTGCGCTATGAAGTATCTAATTGCAGATTTCCAGAAAACTGTGTTAACAAACTGATCACTGAAGAGAAACGTGTAACTCTGTGAGTCGCATTCACACATGGCAGTGCAGTTTCTCAGAAAGCTGCTCTTTAGTTATTATGTGAGAATATTTCCTTTTTCACCAGAGCCCTCAAAGAGCTCACAAATATACCTTTGCAGAATCCACGACAACAGTGTTAGCAAACTGTTCCAAGACGGGAAGGGTGGAACTCTGTGTGATGAAGTCACCCATCAGAAAGCAATCTCTCAGAAAGCTTCTCTGTAGTTATTATGTGAGGATATTGCCTTTTTCACCATGGGTCCCTATGGGCTCCCAAATATCACTTTCCAGATTCCACGAAAAGAGTGTTAGCAAACTGCTTCCTGAAGTCTAAATTATAAGTCTGTGATATGAACTCACAGATGAGACAGAAGTTTCTCAGAAAGATTCTTTCACGTTTTGAACGGATGAAATTTCCTTTATCAGCGTAGGCCTCAATTCGTTCCAAGGAAGCCCTTCTCAGGTTCCTCAAAGACAGTGTTTAATGGACTTGCTCCACGAAACATAAGTGTTAACTCTGTGAGATGAATTCACACATCACCAAGAATGTTTCTAAGAAAGCTTCTTTCTAGTTTTCATCTGTGGATGTTTCCTTTGTCACCGTAATGTTTCATTGCGCTATGAAGTATCTAATTGCAGATTTCCAGAAAACTGTGTTAACAAACTGATCACTGAAGTAGAAACGTGTAACTCTGTGAGTGCATTCACACATGGCAGTGCAGTTTCTCAGAAAGCTCCTCTTTAGTTATTATGTGAGGATATTTCCTTTTTCACCAGAGCCCTCAATGAGCTCCCAAATATACCTTTGCAGAATCCACGACAACAGTGTTAGCAAACTGTTCCAAGAAGGGAAGGGTGGAACTCTGTGTGATGAAGTCACCCATCAGAAAGCAATCTCTCAGAAAGCTTCTCTGTAGTTATTATGTGAGGATATTTCCTTTTTCACCATGGGTCCCTATGGGCTCCCAAATATCACTTTCCAGTTTCCACGAAAAGAGTGTTAGCAAACTGCTTCCTGAAGTCTAAATTATAAGTCTGTGAGATGAACTCACAGATCAGAAATAAGTTTCTGAGAAAGCTTCTTTCACGTTTTTAATGGATGAAATTTCCTTTATCAGCATAGGCCTCAATGCGATCCAAGGAAGCCCTTCTCAGGTTCCTCAAAGACAGTGTTAATGGACTGCTCCACGAAACATAAGTGTAACTCTGTGAGATGAATTCACACATCAAGAAGAAGTTTCTAAGAAAGCTTCTTTCTAGTTTTCATCTGTGGATGTTTCCTTTGTCACCGTAAGTTTCATCGCGCTATGAAGTATCTAATTGCAGATTTCCAGAAAACTGTGTTAACAAACTGATCACTGAAGAGAAACGTGTAACTCTGTGAGTTGCACTCACACATGGCAATGCAGTTTCTCAGAAAGCTGCTCTTTACTTATTATGTGAGGATATTTCCTTTTTCACCAGAGCCCTCAATGAGCTCCCAAATATACCTTTGCAGAATCCACGACAACAGTGTTAGCAAACTGTTCCAAGAAGGGAAGGGTGGAACTCTGTGTGATGAAGTCACACATCAGAAAGCAATCTCTCAGAAAGCTTCTCTGTAGTTATTATGTGAGGATATTTCCTTTTTCACCATGGGTCCCTATGGGCTCCCAAATATCACTTTCCAGTTTCCACGAAAAGAGTGTTAGCAAACTGCTTCCTGAAGTCTAAATTATAAGTCTGTGAGATGAACTCACAGATCAGAAAGAAGTTTCTCAGAAAGCTTCTTTCACGTTTTGAACGGATGAAATTTCCTTTATCAGCGTAGGCCTCAATGCGATCCAAGGAAGCCCTTCTCAGGTTCCTCAAAGACAGTGTTAATGGACTGCTCCACGAAACATAAGTGTAACTCTGTGAGATGAATTCACACATCACCAAGAAGTTTCTAAGAAAGCTTCTTTCTAGTTTTCATCTGTGGATGTTTCCTTTGTCACCGTAAGGTTCATTGCGCTATGAAGTATCTAATTGCAGATTTCCAGAAAACTGTGTTAACAAACTGATCACTGAAGAGAAACGTGTAACTCTGTGAGTTGCATTCACACATGGCAGTGCAGTTTCTCAGAAAGCTGCTCTTTAGTTATTATGTGAGGATATTTCCTTTTTCACCAGAGCCCTCAATGAGCTCCCAAATATACCTTTGCAGAATCCACGACAACAGTGTTAGCAAACGGTTCCAAGAAGGGAAGGGTGGAACTCTGTGTGATGAAGTCACCCATCAGAAAGCAATCTCTCAGAAAGCTTCTCTGTAGTTATTATGTGAGGATATTGCCTTTTTCACCATGGGTCCCTATGGGCTCCCAAATATCACTTTCCAGATTCCACGAAAAGAGTGTTAGCAAACTGCTTCCTGAAGTCTAAATTATAAGTCTGTGAGATGAACTCACAGATCAGAAATAAGTTTCTGAGAAAGCTTCTTTCACGTTTTTAATGGATGAAATTTCCTTTATCAGCATAGGCCTCAATGCGATCCAAGGAAGCCCTTCTCAGGTTCCTCAAAGACAGTGTTAATGGACTGCTCCACGAAACATAAGTGTAACTCTGTGAGATGAATTCACACATCAAGAAGAAGTTTCTAAGAAAGCTTCTTTCTAGTTTTCATCTGTGGATGTTTCCTTTGTCACCGTAAGTTTCATCGCGCTATGAAGTATCTAATTGCAGATTTCCAGAAAACTGTGTTAACAAACTGATCACTGAAGAGAAACGTGTAACTCTGTGAGTTGCATTCACACATGGCAGTGCAGTTTCTCAGAAAGCTGCTCTTTAGTTATTATGTGAGGATATTTCCTTTTTCACCAGAGCCCTCAATGAGCTCCCAAATATACCTTTGCAGAATCCACGACAACAGTGTTAGCAAACTGTTCCAAGAAGGGAAGGGTGGAACTCTGTGTGATGAAGTCACACATCAGAAAGCAATCTCTCAGAAAGCTTCTCTGTAGTTATTATGTGAGGATATTTCCTTTTCACCATGGGTCCCTAAGGGCTCCCAAATATCACTTTCCAGTTTCCACGAAAAGAGTGTTAGCAAACTGCTTCCTGAAGTCTAAATTATAAGTCTGTGAGATGAACTCACGGATCCGAAAGAAGTTCTCAGAAAGCTTCTTTCACGTTTTGAACGGATGAAATTTCCTTTATCAGCGAAGGCCTCAATGCGATCCAAGGAAGCCCTTCTCAGGTTCCTCAAAGACAGTGTTAATGGACTGCTCCACGAAACATAAGTGTAACTCTGTGAGATGAATTCACACATCACCAAGAAGTTTCTAAGAAAGCTTCTTTCTAGTTTTCATCTGTGGATGTTTCCTTTATCACCGTAAGTTTCATTGCGCTATGAAGTATCTAATTGCAGATTTCCAGAAAACTAGTGTTAACAAACTGATCACTGAAGAGAAACGTGTAACTCTGTGAGTTGCACTCACACATGGCAATGCAGTTTCTCAGAAAGCTGCTCTTTAGTTATTATGTGAGGATATTTCCTTTTTCACCAGAGCCCTCAATGAGCTCCCAAATATACCTTTGCAGAATCCACGACAACAGTGTTAGCAAACTGTTCCAAGAAGGGAAGGGTGGAACTCTGTGTGATGAAGTCACACATCAGAAAGCAATCTCTCAGAAAGCTTCTCTGTAGTTATTATGTGAGGATATTTCCTTTTTCACCATGGGTCCCTATGGGCTCCCAAATATCACTTTCCAGTTTCCACGAAAAGAGTGTTAGCAAACTGCTTCCTGAAGTCTAAATTATAAGTCTGTGAGATGAACTCACAGATCAGAAAGAAGTTTCTCAGAAAGCTTCTTTCACGTTTTGAACGGATGAAATTTCCTTTATCAGCGTAGGCCTCAATGCAATCCAGGAAGCCCTTCTCAGGTTCCTCAAAGACAGTGTTAATGGACTGCTCCACGAAACATAAGTGTAACTCTGTGAGATGAATTCACACATCACCAAGAAGTTTCTAAGAAAGCTTCTTTCTAGTTTTCATCTGTGGATGTTTCCTTTGTCACCGTAAGTTTCATTGCGCTATGAAGTATCTAATTGCAGATTTCCAGAAAACTGTGTTAACAAACTGATCACTGAAGAGAAACGTGTAACTCTGTGAGTTGCATTCACACATGGCAGTGCAGTTTCTCAGAAAGCTGCTCTTTAGTTATTATGTGAGGATATTTCCTTTTTCACCAGAGCCCTCAATGAGCTCCCAAATATACCTTTGCAGAATCCACGACAACAGTGTTAGCAAACTGTTCCAAGAAGGGAAGGGTGGAACTCTGTGTGATGAAGTCACACATCAGAAAGCAATCTCTCAGAAAGCTTCTCTGTAGTTATTATGTGAGGATATTTCCTTTTTCACCATGGGTCCCTAGGGCTCCCAAATATCACTTTCCAGTTTCCACGAAAAGAGTGTTAGCAAACTGCTTCCTGAAGTCTAAATTATAAGTCTGTGAGATGAACTCACAGATCAGAAAGAAGTTTCTCAGAAAGCTTCTTTCACGTTTTGAACGGATGAAATTTCCTTTATCAGCGTAGGCCTCAATGCGATCCAAGGAAGCCCTTCTCAGGTTCCTCAAAGACAGTGTTAATGGACTGCTCCACGAAACATAAGTGTAACTCTGTGAGATGAATTCACACATCACCAAGAAGTTTCTAAGAAAGCTTCTTTCTAGTTTTCATCTGTGGATGTTTCCTTTGTCACCGTAAGGTTCATTGCGCTATGAAGTATCTAATTGCAGATTTCCAGAAAACTGTGTTAACAAACTGATCACTGAAGAGAAACGTGTAACTCTGTGAGTTGCATTCACACATGGCAGTGCAGTTTCTCAGAAAGCTGCTCTTTAGTTATTATGTGAGGATATTTCCTTTTTCACCAGAGCCCTCAATGAGCTCCCAAATATACCTTTGCAGAATCCACGACAACAGTGTTAGCAAACTGTTCCAAGAAGGGAAGGGTGGAACTCTGTGTGATGAAGTCACACATCAGAAAGCAATCTCTCAGAAAGCTTCTCTGTAGTTATTATGTGAGGATATTTCCTTTTTCACCATGGGTCCCTATGGGCTCCCAAATATCACTTTCCAGTTTCCACGAAAAGAGTGTTAGCAAACTGCTTCCTGAAGTCTAAATTATAAGTCTGTGAGATGAACTCACAGATCAGAAAGAAGTTTCTCAGAAAGCTTCTTTCACGTTTTGAACGGATGAAATTTCCTTTATCAGCGTAGGCCTCAATGCGATCCAGGAAGCCCTTCTCAGGTTCCTCAAAGACAGTGTTAATGGACTGCTCCACGAAACATAAGTGTAACTCTGTGAGATGAATTCACACATCACCAAGAAGTTTCTAAGAAAGCTTCTTTCTAGTTTTCATCTGTGGATGTTTCCTTTGTCACCGTAAGTTTCATTGCGCTATGAAGTATCTAATTGCAGATTTCCAGAAAACTGTGTTAACAAACTGATCACTGAAGAGAAACGTGTAACTCTGTGAGTTGCATTCACACATGGCAGTGCAGTTTCTCAGAAAGCTGCTCTTTAGTTATTATGTGAGGATATTTCCTTTTTCACCAGAGCCCTCAATGAGCTCCCAAATATACCTTTGCAGAATCCACGACAACAGTGTTAGCAAACTGTTCCAAGAAGGGAAGGGTGGAACTCTGTGTGATGAAGTCACACATCAGAAAGCAATCTCTCAGAAAGCTTCTCTGTAGTTATTATGTGAGGATATTTCCTTTTTCACCATGGGTCCCTATGGGCTCCCAAATATCACTTTCCAGTTTCCACGAAAAGAGTGTTAGCAAACTGCTTCCTGAAGTCTAAATTATAAGTCTGTGAGATGAACTCACAGATCAGAAAGAAGTTTCTCAGAAAGCTTCTTTCACGTTTTGAACGGATGAAATTTCCTTTATCAGCGTAGGCCTCAATGCGATCCAAGGAAGCCCTTCTCAGGTTCCTCAAAGACAGTGTTAATGGACTGCTCCACGAAACATAAGTGTAACTCTGTGAGATGAATTCACACATCACCAAGAAGTTTCTAAGAAAGCTTCTTTCTAGTTTTCATCTGTGGATGTTTCCTTTGTCACCGTAAGTTTCATTGCGCTATGAAGTATCTAATTGCAGATTTCCAGAAAACTGTGTTAACAAACTGATCACTGAAGAGAAACGTGTAACTCTGTGAGTTGCATTCACACATGGCAGTGCAGTTTCTCAGAAAGCTGCTCTTTAGTTATTATGTGAGGATATTTCCTTTTTCACCAGAGCCCTCAATGAGCTCCCAAATATACCTTTGCAGAATCCACGACAACAGTGTTAGCAAACTGTTCCAAGAAGGGAAGGGTGGAACTCTGTGTGATGAAGTCACACATCAGAAAGCAATCTCTCAGAAAGCTTCTCTGTAGTTATTATGTGAGGATATTTCCTTTTTCACCATGGGTCCCTATGGGCTCCCAAATATCACTTTCCAGTTTCCACGAAAAGAGTGTTAGCAAACTGCTTCCTGAAGTCTAAATTATAAGTCTGTGAGATGAACTCACAGATCAGAAAGAAGTTTCTCAGAAAGCTTCTTTCACGTTTTGAACGGATGAAATTTCCTTTATCAGCGTAGGCCTCAATGCAATCCAGGAAGCCCTTCTCAGGTTCCTCAAAGACAGTGTTAATGGACTGCTCCACGAAACATAAGTGTAACTCTGTGAGATGAATTCACACATCACCAAGAAGTTTCTAAGAAAGCTTCTTTCTAGTTTTCATCTGTGGATGTTTCCTTTGTCACCGTAAGTTTCATTGCGCTATGAAGTATCTAATTGCAGATTTCCAGAAAACTGTGTTAACAAACTGATCACTGAAGAGAAACGTGTAACTCTGTGAGTTGCATTCACACATGGCAGTGCAGTTTCTCAGAAAGCTGCTCTTTAGTTATTATGTGAGGATATTTCCTTTTTCACCAGAGCCCTCAATGAGCTCCCAAATATACCTTTGCAGAATCCACGACAACAGTGTTAGCAAACTGTTCCAAGAAGGGAAGGGTGGAACTCTGTGTGATGAAGTCACACATCAGAAAGCAATCTCTCAGAAAGCTTCTCTGTAGTTATTATGTGAGGATATTTCCTTTTTCACCATGGGTCCCTATGGGCTCCCAAATATCACTTTCCAGTTTCCACGAAAAGAGTGTTAGCAAACTGCTTCCTGAAGTCTAAATTATAAGTCTGTGAGATGAACTCACAGATCAGAAAGAAGTTTCTCAGAAAGCTTCTTTCACGTTTTGAACGGATGAAATTTCCTTTATCAGCGTAGGCCTCAATGCGATCCAAGGAAGCCCTTCTCAGGTTCCTCAAAGACAGTGTTAATGGACTGCTCCACGAAACATAAGTGTAACTCTGTGAGATGAATTCACACATCACCAAGAAGTTTCTAAGAAAGCTTCTTTCTAGTTTTCATCTGTGGATGTTTCCTTTGTCACCGTAAGTTTCATTGCGCTATGAAGTATCTAATTGCAGATTTCCAGAAAACTGTGTTAACAAACTGATCACTGAAGAGAAACGTGTAACTCTGTGAGTTGCATTCACACATGGCAGTGCAGTTTCTCAGAAAGCTGCTCTTTAGTTATTATGTGAGGATATTTCCTTTTTCACCAGAGCCCTCAATGAGCTCCCAAATATACCTTTGCAGAATCCACGACAACAGTGTTAGCAAACTGTTCCAAGAAGGGAAGGGTGGAACTCTGTGTGATGAAGTCACACATCAGAAAGCAATCTCTCAGAAAGCTTCTCTGTAGTTATTATGTGAGGATATTTCCTTTTTCACCATGGGTCCCTAGGGCTCCCAAATATCACTTTCCAGTTTCGACGAAAAGAGTGTTAGCAAACTGCTTCCTGAAGTCGAAATTATAAGTCTGTGAGATGAACTCACAGATCAGAAAGAAGTTTCTCAGAAAGCTTCTTTCACGTTTTGAACGGATGAAATTTCCTTTATCAGCGTAGGCCTCAATGCGATCCAAGGAAGCCCTTCTCAGGTTCCTCAAAGACAGTGTTAATGGACTGCTCCACGAAACATAAGTGTAACTCTGTGAGATGAATTCACACATCACCAAGAAGTTTCTAAGAAAGCTTCTTTCTAGTTTTCATCTGTGGATGTTTCCTTTGTCACCGTAAGTTTCATTGCGCTATGAAGTATCTAATTGCAGATTTCCAGAAAACTGTGTTAACAAACTGATCACTGAAGAGAAACGTGTAACTCTGTGAGTTGCATTCACACATGGCAGTGCAGTTTCTCAGAAAGCTGCTCTTTAGTTATTATGTGAGGATATTTCCTTTTTCACCAGAGCCCTCAATGAGCTCCCAAATATACCTTTGCAGAATCCACGACAACAGTGTTAGCAAACTGTTCCAAGAAGGGAAGGGTGGAACTCTGTGTGATGAAGTCACACATCAGAAAGCAATCTCTCAGAAAGCTTCTCTGTAGTTATTATGTGAGGATATTTCCTTTTTCACCATGGGTCCCTTAGGGCTCCCAAATATCACTTTCCAGTTTCCACGAAAAGAGTGTTAGCAAACTGCTTCCTGAAGTCGAAATTATAAGTCTGTGAGATGAACTCACAGATCAGAAAGAAGTTTCTCAGAAAGCTTCTTTCACGTTTTGAACGGATGAAATTTCCTTTATCAGCGTAGGCCTCAATGCGATCCAAGGAAGCCCTTCTCAGGTTCCTCAAAGACAGTGTTAATGGACTGCTCCACGAAACATAAGTGTAACTCTGTGAGATGAATTCACACATCACCAAGAAGTTTCTAAGAAAGCTTCTTTCTAGTTTTCATCTGTGGATGTTTCCTTTGTCACCGTAAGGTTCATTGCGCTATGAAGTATCTAATTGCAGATTTCCAGAAAACTGTGTTAACAAACTGATCACTGAAGAGAAACGTGTAACTCTGTGAGTTGCATTCACACATGGCAGTGCAGTTTCTCAGAAAGCTGCTCTTTAGTTATTATGTGAGGATATTTCCTTTTTCACCAGAGCCCTCAATGAGCTCCCAAATATACCTTTGCAGAATCCACGACAACAGTGTTAGCAAACTGTTCCAAGAAGGGAAGGGTGGAACTCTGTGTGATGAAGTCACACATCAGAAAGCAATCTCTCAGAAAGCTTCTCTGTAGTTATTATGTGAGGATATTTCCTTTTTCACCATGGGTCCCTATGGGCTCCCAAATATCACTTTCCAGTTTCCACGAAAAGAGTGTTAGCAAACTGCTTCCTGAAGTCTAAATTATAAGTCTGTGAGATGAACTCACAGATCAGAAAGAAGTTTCTCAGAAAGCTTCTTTCACGTTTTGAACGGATGAAATTTCCTTTATCAGCGTAGGCCTCAATGCAATCCAGGAAGCCCTTCTCAGGTTCCTCAAAGACAGTGTTAATGGACTGCTCCACGAAACATAAGTGTAACTCTGTGAGATGAATTCACACATCACCAAGAAGTTTCTAAGAAAGCTTCTTTCTAGTTTTCATCTGTGGATGTTTCCTTTGTCACCGTAAGTTTCATTGCGCTATGAAGTATCTAATTGCAGATTTCCAGAAAACTGTGTTAACAAACTGATCACTGAAGAGAAACGTGTAACTCTGTGAGTTGCATTCACACATGGCAGTGCAGTTTCTCAGAAAGCTGCTCTTTAGTTATTATGTGAGGATATTTCCTTTTTCACCAGAGCCCTCAATGAGCTCCCAAATATACCTTTGCAGAATCCACGACAACAGTGTTAGCAAACTGTTCCAAGAAGGGAAGGGTGGAACTCTGTGTGATGAAGTCACACATCAGAAAGCAATCTCTCAGAAAGCTTCTCTGTAGTTATTATGTGAGGATATTTCCTTTTTCACCATGGGTCCCTATGGGCTCCCAAATATCACTTTCCAGTTTCCACGAAAAGAGTGTTAGCAAACTGCTTCCTGAAGTCTAAATTATAAGTCTGTGAGATGAACTCACAGATCAGAAAGAAGTTTCTCAGAAAGCTTCTTTCACGTTTTGAACGGATGAAATTTCCTTTATCAGCGTAGGCCTCAATGCGATCCAAGGAAGCCCTTCTCAGGTTCCTCAAAGACAGTGTTAATGGACTGCTCCACGAAACATAAGTGTAACTCTGTGAGATGAATTCACACATCACCAAGAAGTTTCTAAGAAAGCTTCTTTCTAGTTTTCATCTGTGGATGTTTCCTTTGTCACCGTAAGTTTCATTGCGCTATGAAGTATCTAATTGCAGATTTCCAGAAAACTGTGTTAACAAACTGATCACTGAAGAGAAACGTGTAACTCTGTGAGTTGCATTCACACATGGCAGTGCAGTTTCTCAGAAAGCTGCTCTTTAGTTATTATGTGAGGATATTTCCTTTTTCACCAGAGCCCTCAATGAGCTCCCAAATATACCTTTGCAGAATCCACGACAACAGTGTTAGCAAACTGTTCCAAGAAGGGAAGGGTGGAACTCTGTGTGATGAAGTCACACATCAGAAAGCAATCTCTCAGAAAGCTTCTCTGTAGTTATTATGTGAGGATATTTCCTTTTTCACCATGGGTCCCTAGGGGCTCCCAAATATCACTTTCCAGTTTCCACGAAAAGAGTGTTAGCAAACTGCTTCCTGAAGTCGAAATTATAAGTCTGTGAGATGAACTCACAGATCAGAAAGAAGTTTCTCAGAAAGCTTCTTTCACGTTTTGAACGGATGAAATTTCCTTTATCAGCGTAGGCCTCAATGCGATCCAAGGAAGCCCTTCTCAGGTTCCTCAAAGACAGTGTTAATGGACTGCTCCACGAAACATAAGTGTAACTCTGTGAGATGAATTCACACATCACCAAGAAGTTTCTAAGAAAGCTTCTTTCTAGTTTTCATCTGTGGATGTTTCCTTTGTCACCGTAAGTTTCATTGCGCTATGAAGTATCTAATTGCAGATTTCCAGAAAACTGTGTTAACAAACTGATCACTGAAGAGAAACGTGTAACTCTGTGAGTTGCATTCACACATGGCAGTGCAGTTTCTCAGAAAGCTGCTCTTTAGTTATTATGTGAGGATATTTCCTTTTTCACCAGAGCCCTCAATGAGCTCCCAAATATACCTTTGCAGAATCCACGACAACAGTGTTAGCAAACTGTTCCAAGAAGGGAAGGGTGGAACTCTGTGTGATGAAGTCACACATCAGAAAGCAATCTCTCAGAAAGCTTCTCTGTAGTTATTATGTGAGGATATTTCCTTTTTCACCATGGGTCCCTAGGGCTCCCAAATATCACTTTCCAGTTTCCACGAAAAGAGTGTTAGCAAACTGCTTCCTGAAGTCTAAATTATAAGTCTGTGAGATGAACTCACAGATCAGAAAGAAGTTTCTCAGAAAGCTTCTTTCACGTTTTGAACGGATGAAATTTCCTTTATCAGCGTAGGCCTCAATGCGATCCAAGGAAGCCCTTCTCAGGTTCCTCAAAGACAGTGTTAATGGACTGCTCCACGAAACATAAGTGTAACTCTGTGAGATGAATTCACACATCACCAAGAAGTTTCTAAGAAAGCTTCTTTCTAGTTTTCATCTGTGGATGTTTCCTTTGTCACCGTAAGTTTCATTGCGCTATGAAGTATCTAATTGCAGATTTCCAGAAAACTGTGTTAACAAACTGATCACTGAAGAGAAACCTGTAACTCTGTGAGTTGCATTCACACATGGCAGTGCAGTTTCTCAGAAAGCTGCTCTTTAGTTATTATGTGAGGATATTTCCTTTTTCACCAGAGCCCTCAATGAGCTCCCAAATATACCTTTGCAGAATCCACGACAACAGTGTTAGCAAACTGTTCCAAGAAGGGAAGGGTGGAACTCTGTGTGATGAAGTCACACATCAGAAAGCAATCTCTCAGAAAGCTTCTCTGTAGTTATTATGTGAGGATATTTCCTTTATCACCATGGGTCCCTATGGGCTCCCAAATATCACTTTCCAGTTTCCACGAAAAGAGTGTGAGCAAACTGCTTCCTGAGGTCTAAATTATAAGTCTGTGAGATGAACTCACAGATCAGAAAGAAGTTTCTCAGAAAGCTTCTTTCACGTTTTGAACGGATGAAATTTCCTTTATCAGCGTAGGCCTCAATGCGATCCAAGGAAGCCCTTCTCAGGTTCCTCAAAGACAGTGTTAATGGACTGCTCCACGAAACATAAGTGTAACTCTGTGAGATGAATTCACACATCACCAAGAAGTTTCTAAGAAAGCTTCTTTCTAGTTTTCATCTGTGGATGTTTCCTTTGTCACCGTAAGGTTCATTGCGCTATGAAGTATCTAATTGCAGATTTCCAGAAAACTGTGTTAACAAACTGATCACTGAAGAGAAACGTGTAACTCTGTGAGTTGCATTCACACATGGCAGTGCAGTTTCTCAGAAAGCTGCTCTTTAGTTATTATGTGAGGATATTTCCTTTTTCACCAGAGCCCTCAATGAGCTCCCAAATATACCTTTGCAGAATCCACGACAACAGTGTTAGCAAACTGTTCCAAGAAGGGAAGGGTGGAACTCTGTGTGATGAAGTCACACATCAGAAAGCAATCTCTCAGAAAGCTTCTCTGTAGTTATTATGTGAGGATATTTCCTTTTTCACCATGGGTCCCTATGGGCTCCCAAATATCACTTTCCAGTTTCCACGAAAAGAGTGTTAGCAAACTGCTTCCTGAAGTCTAAATTATAAGTCTGTGAGATGAACTCACAGATCAGAAAGAAGTTTCTCAGAAAGCTTCTTCCACGTTATGAACGGATGAAATTTCCTTTATCAGTGTATGCCTCAATGCGATCCAAGGAAGCCCTTCTCAGGTTCCTCAAAGACAGTGTTAATGGACTGCTCCACGAAACATAAGTGTAACTCTGTGAGATGAATTCACACATCACCAAGAAGTTTCTAAGAAAGCTTCTTTCTACTTTTCATCTGTGGATGTTTCCTTTGTCACCGTAAGTTTCATTGCGCTATGAAGTATCTAATTGCAGATTTCCAGAAAACTGTGTTAACAAACTGATCACTGAAGAGAAACCTGTAACTCTGTGAGTTGCATTCACACATGGCAGTGCAGTTTCTCAGAAAGCTGCTCTTTAGTTATTATGTGAGGATATTTCCTTTTTCACCAGAGCCCTCAATGAGCTCCCAAATATACCTTTGCAGAATCCACGACAACAGTGTTAGCAAACTGTTCCAAGAAGGGAAGGGTGGAACTCTGTGTGATGAAGACACACATCAGAAAGCAATCTCTCAGAAAGTTTGTCTGTAGTTATTGTGTGAGGATATTTCCTTTATAACCAAGGGTCCCTATGGGCTCCCAAATATCACTTTCTAGTTTCCACGAAAAGAGTGTGAGCAAACTGCTTCCTGAGGTCTAAATTATATGTCTGTCTAATGAACTCACAGATCAGAAAGAAGTTTCTCAAAAATCTTCTTTCACGGTTTGAACGGATGAAATTTCCTTTATCAGCGTAGGCCTCAATGCGATCCAAGGATGCCCTTTTCAGGTTCCTCAAAGACAGTGTAAATGGACTGCTCCATGAAACATAAGTGTAACTCTGTGAGATGAATTCACACATCACCAAGAAGTTTCTAAGAATGCTTCTTTCTAGTTTTCATCTGTGGATGTTTCCTTTGTCACCCTAAGGTTCATTGAGCTACAAAGTATCTAATTGCAGATTTCCAGAAAACTGTGTTAACAAACTGATCACTGAAGAGAAACCTGTAACTCTGTGAGTTGCATTCACACATGGCAGTGCAGTTTCTCACAAAGCTGCTCTTTAGTTATTATGTGAGGATATTTCCTTTTTCACCAGAGCCCTCAATGAGCTCCAATAATATACCTTTGCATGAATCCACGACAACAGTGTCAGCAAACTGTTGCCAAGAAGGGAAGGGTGGAACTCTGTGTGATGAAGTCACACATCAGAAAGCAATCTCTAGAAAGCTTCTCTGTAGGTTATTATGTGAGGATATTGCCATTTTCACCATGGGTCCCTGTGGGCTCCCAAATATCACTTTCCAGATTCCACGAAAAGAGTGTTAGCAAACTGCTTCCTGAAGTCTAAATTATAAGTCTGTGAGATGAACTCACAGATCAGAAAGAAGTTTCTCAGAAAGCTTCTTCCACGTTATGAACGGATGAAATTTCCTTTATCAGTGTATGCCTCAATGCGATCCAAGGAAGCCCTTCTCAGGTTCCTCAAAGACAGTGTTAATGGACTGCTCCACAAAACATAAGTGTATCTCTGTGAGATGAATTCACACATCACCAAGAAGTTTCCAAGAAAGCTTCTTTCTTGTTTTCATGTGTGGATATTACCTTGGTCACCGTAAGAATCATTGCGCTATGAAGTATCTAATTACAGATTACCAGAAAACTGTGTTAACAAACTGATAACTGAAGAGAAACGTGTCACTCTGTGAGTTGCATTCACATATGGCAGTGCAGTTTCTCAGAAAGGTGCTCTTTAGTTTTTATGTGAGGATATTTCCTTTTTCACCAGAGAACTCAATGAGCTCCAAAATATACCTTTGCAGAATCCACGACAACAGTGTTAGCAAACTGTTCCAAGACGGGAAGGGTGGAACTCTGTATGATGAAGTCACACATCAGAAAGCAATCTCTCAGAAAGCTTCTCTGTAGTTATTATGTGAGGATATTTCCTTTTTCACCATGGGTCCCTAAGGGCTCCCAAATATCACTTTCCAGTTTCCACGAAAAGAGTGTTAGCAAACTGCTTCCTGAAGTTTAAATTATAAGTCTGTGAGATGAACTCACAGATCACAAAGAAGTTTCTCAGAAAGCTTCTTTCACGTTTTGAAGGGATGAAATTTCCTTTATCAGCGTAGGCCTCAATGCGATCCAAGGAAGCCCTTCTCAGGTTCCTCAAAGACAGTGTTAATGGACTGCTCCAAGAAATATAAGTGTAACTCTGTGAGATGAATTCACACATCACTAAGAATTTTCTAAGAAAGCTTCTTTCTAGTTTTCATCTGTGGATGTTTCCTTTGACACCGTAAGTTTCATTGCGCTATGAAGTACCTAATTGCAGATTACCCGAAAACTCTGTTAACAAACTGATCACTGAAGAGAAACGTGCAACTCTGTGAGTTGCATTCACCCATGGCAGTGCAGTTTCTCAGAAATCTGCTCTTTAGTTATTATGTGAGGATATTTCCTTTTTCACCAGAGCCCTCAATGAGCTCCCAAATATACCTTTGCAGAATCCACGACAACAGTGTTAGCAAACTGTTCCAAGAGGGGAAGGGTGGAACTCTGTGTGATGAAGTCACACATCAGAAAGCAATCTCTCAGAAAGCTTGTCTGTAGTTATTGTGTGAGGATATTTCCTTTATCACCAAGGGTCCCTATGGGCTCCCAAATATCACTTTCTAGTTTCCACGAAAAGAGTGTGAGCAAACTGCTTCCTGAGGTCTAAATTATATGTCTGTCTAATGAACTCACAGATCAGAAAGAAGTTTCTCAAAAATCTTCTTTCACGGTTTGAACGGATGAAATTTCCTTTATCAGAGTAGGCCTCAATGCGATCCAAGGATGCCCTTTTCAGGTTCCTCAAAGACAGTGTAAATGGACTGCTCCATGAAACATAAGTGTAACTCTGTGAGATGAATTCACACATTACCAAGAAGTTTCTAAGAATGCTTCTTTCTAGTTTTCATCTGTGGATGTTTCCTTTGTCACCCTAAGGTTCATTGAGCTATAAAGTATCTCATTGCAGATTTCCAGAAAACTGTGTTAACAAACTGATCACTGAAGAAAAACGTGTAACTCTGTGAGTTGCATTCACACATGGCAGTGCAGTTTCTCAGAAAGCTGCTCTTTAGTTATTATGTGAGGATATTTCCTTTTTCAGCAGAGCACTCAATGAGCTCCCAAATATACCTTTGCAGAATCCACAACAACAGTGTTAGCAAACTGTTCCAATAAAGGAAGGGTGGAACTCTGTGTGATGAAGTCACACATCAGAAAGCAATCTCTCAGAAAGCTTCTCTGTAGTTATTATGTGAGGATATTTCCTTTTTCACCATGGGTCCCTATGGGCTCCCAAATGTCACTTTCCAGTTTCCACGAAAAGAGTGTTAGCAAACTGTTTCCTGAAGTCTAAATTATAAGTCTGGGAGATGAAATCACAGATCAGTATGAAGTTTCTCAGAAAGCTTCTTTCACGTTTTGAAGGGATGAAATTTCCTTTATCAGCGTAGGCCTCAATGCGATCCAAGGAAGCCCTTCTCAGGTTCCTCAAAGACAGTGTGAATGGACTGCTCCACGAAACATAAGTGTAACTCTGTGAGATGAATTCCCACATCACCAAGAAGTTTCTACGAACGCTTCTTTCTTGTTTTCTTCTGTGGATGTTTCCTTTGTCACCGTAAGGATCATTGCGCTGTGAAGTATCTAATTGTAGATTTCCAGAAAACTGTGTTAACAAACTGATCACTGAAGAGAAACGTGTAACTCTGTGAGTTGCATTCAAACATGGCAATTCAGTTTCTCAGAAAGCTGCTCTTTAGTTATTATGTGAGGATATTTCCTTTTTCACCAGAGCCCTCAATGAGCTCCCAAAAATACCTTTGCAGAATCCACGACAACAGTGTTAGCAAACTGTTCCAAGAAGGGAAGGGTGGAACTCTGTGTGATGAAGTCACACATCAGAAAGCAATCTCTCAGAAAGCTTTTCTCTACTTATTATGTGAGGATATTTCCTTTATCACCAAGGGTCCCTATGGGCTCCCAAATATCACTTTCCAGTTTCCACGAAAAGAGTGTTAGCAAACTGCTTCCTGAAATCTAAATTATAATCTTTGTGATGAACTCACAGATCACAAAGAAGTTTCTCAGAAAGATTCTTTCACGTTTTGAACGGATGAAATTTCCTTTATCAGCTTACGCCTCAATGCAATCCGGGAATACCTTCTCAGGTTCCTCAAAGACAGTGTTAATGAACTGCTCCACGAAACATAAGTGTAACTCTGTGAGATGAATTCACACATCACCAAGAAGTTTCTAAGAAAGCTTCTTGCTAGTTTTCATCTGTGGATGTTTCCTTTGTCACCGTAAGTTTCATTGTGCTATGAAGTATCTAATTGCAGATTTCCAGTAAACTGTGTTAACAAACTGATCACTGAAGAGAAACGTGTAACTCTGTGAGTTGCATTCACACATGGCAATGCAGTTTCTCAGAAAGCTGCTCTTTAGTTATTATGTGAGGATATTTCCTTTTGCACCAGAGCCCTCAATGAGCTCCCAAATATACCTTTGCAGAATCCACGACAACCGTGGTAGCAAACTGTTCCAAGAAGGGAAGGGTGGTGCTCTGTGTGATGAAGTCACACATCAGAAAGCAATCTCACAGAAAGCTTCTCTGTAGTTATTATGTGAGGCTAATTCCTTTTTCTCCATGGGTCCCTAAGGGCTCCCAAATATCACTTTCCAGTTTCCACGAAAAGAGTGTTAGCAAACTGCTTCCTGAAGTCTAAATTATAAGTCAGTGAGATGAAATCACAGATAAGAAATAGGTTTCTCAGAAAGCTTCTTTCATGTTTTGAACGGAAGAAATTTCCTTTATCAGCGTAGGCCTCGTTGCGATCCAAGGAAGCCCTTCTCAGGTTCCTCAAAGACAGTGTTAATGGACTGCTCCACGAAACATAAGTGTAACTCTGTGAGATGAATTCACACATCACCAAGAAGTTTCTAAGGAAGCTTCTTTCTAGTTTTCATGTGCGGATGTTTCCTTTGTCACCGTAAGGATCATTGTGCTATGAAATATCTAATTGCAGATTTCCAGAAAACTGTGTTAACAAACTGATCACTGAAGAGAAGCGTGTAACTCTGTGAGTTGCATTCACCCGTGGCAGTGCAGTTTCTCAGAAAGCTGCTCTTTAGTTTTTATGTGAGTAAATTTCCTTTTTCACCAGAGCCCTCAGTGAGCTCACAAACATACTTTGCAGAATCCACGACAACAGTGTTAGCAAACTGTTCCAAGATGGGAAGGGTGGACTCCGTGTGATGAAGTCACACATCAGAAAGCAATCTCTCAGAAAGCTTCTCTGTAGTTATTCTGTGAGGATATTTCCTTTTTCACCATGAGTCCCTATGGGCTCTGAAATATCACTTCTCAGGTTCCACGAAAAGAGTGTTAGCAAACTGCTTCCTGAAGTCTAAATTATAAGTCTGTGAGATGAACTCACAGATCAGAAAGATGTTTCTCAGAAAGCTTCTTTCACGTTTTGAACGGATGAAATTTCCATTATGAGCGTAGGCCTCAATGCGATCCAAGGAAGCCCTTCTCAGGTTCCTCAAAGACAGTGTTAATGGACTGCTCCATGAAACATTAGTGTAACTCTGTGAGATGAATTCACACGTCACCAGGAAATTTCTACGAAAGCTTCTTTCTAGTTTTCATCTGGGGATGTTTGCTTTGTCACCGTAAGATTCATTGCGCTATGAAGTATCTAATTGCAGATTTCCAGAAAACTGTGTTAACAAACTGATCACTGAAGAGAAACGTGTAACTCTGTGAGTTGCATTGACACGTGGCAGTGCAGTTTCTCAGAAAGCTGCTCTTTAGTTATTATGTGAGGATATTTCCTTTTTCACCAGAGCCCTCAATGAGCTCCCAAATATACCTTTGCAGAATCCAGGACAACAGTGTTTGTTAACTGTTCCAAGAAGGGAAGGGTGGAACTCTGTGTGATGAAGTCACACATAAGAAAGAAATCTCTCAGAAAGCCTCTCTGTACTTATTATGTGAGGATATTTCCGTTTTCACCTTGGGCTCCTATACGCTCCCGAATATCACTTTCTAGTTTCCACGAAAAGAGTGTTAGCAAACTGCTTCCTGAAGTCTAAATTATAAGTCTGTGAGATGAACTCACAGATCAGAAAGAAGTTTCTCAGAAAGCTTCTTTCACGTTTTGAATGGATGAAATTTCCTTTATCAGCGTAGGCCTCAATGCGATCCAAGGAGGCCCTTCTCAGGTTCCTCAAGACAGTGTTAATGGACTGCTCCAAGAAACATTAGTGTAACTCTGTGAGATGAATTCACACTTCACCAGGAAATTTCTAAGAAAGCTACTTTCTAGTTTTCACATGTGGATGTTTCCTCTGTCACCGGAAGTTTCATTGCGCTATGAAGTATCTAATTGCAGATTTCCAGAAAACTGTGTTAACAAACTGATCACTGAAGAGAAACGTGTAACTGTGTGAGTTGCATTCACACATGGCAGTGCAGATTCTCAGAAATCTGCTCTTTAGTTATTATGTGAGGATATTTCCTTTTTCACCAGAGCCCTCAATGAGCTCCCTAATGTACCTTTGCAGAATCCACGACAACAGTGTTAGCAAACTGTTCCAAGAAGGGAAGGGTGGAACTCTGTGTGATGAAGTCACACATCAGAAAGCAATCTCTCAGAAAGCTTCTCTGTAGTTATTATGTGAGGATATTTCCTTTTTCACCATGGGTCTCTATGGGCTCCCAAATATCACTTTCCAGTTTCCACGAAAAGAGTGGTAGCAAACTGCTTCCTGAAGTCTAAATTATAAGTCTGTGAGATGAACTCACAGATCAGAAAGAAGTTTCTCAGAAAGCTTCTTTCACGTTTTGAACGGATGAAATTTCCTTTATCAGCGTAGGCCTCAATGCGATCCAAGGAAGCCCTTCTCAGGTTCCTCAAAGACAGTGTTAATGGACTGCTCCACGAAACATTAGTGTAACTCTGTGAGATGAATTCACACATCAGCAAGAAGTTTCTAAGAACGCTTCTTTCTAGTTTTTATGTGTGGATGTTTCTTTGGCACCGTAAGCATCATTGCGTTATGAAGTATCTAATTGCAGATTTCCAGAAAACTGTGTAAACAAACTGATCACTGAAGAGAAACGTGTAACTCTGTGAGTTGCATTAACACGTGGCAGTTCAGTTTCTCCGAAAGCTGCTCTTTAGTTATTATGTGAGGATATTTCGTTTTTCACCAGAGCCCTCAATGAGCTCCCAAACCTTTGCAGAATCCAGGACAACAGTGTTTGTTAACTGTTCCAAGAAGGGAAGCGTGGAACTCTGTGTGATGAAGTCACACATCAGAAAGAAATCTCTCAGAAAGCCTCTCTGTAGTTATTATGTGAGGATATTTCCGTTTTAACCTTGGGTTCTTACGGGCTCCCGAATATCACTTTCTAGTTTCCACGAAAAGAGTGTTAGCACACTGCTTCCTGAAGTCTACATTATAAGTCTGTGAGATGAACTCATACATCAGAGAGAAGTTTCTCAGAAAGCTTCTTTCACGTTTTGAATGGATGAAATTTCCTTTATCAGAGTAGGCCTCAATGCGATCCAAGGAAGCCCTTCTCAGTTTCCTCAAAGACAGTGTTAATGGACTGCTCCACGAAACATAAGTGTAACTCTGTGAGATGAATTCACACGTCACCAAGAAGTTTCTAAGAAAGCTTCTTTCCAGTTTTCATGTGTGGATGTTTCCTTTGTCACCGTAAGTATCACCACGCTATGAAATATCTAATTGCAGATTTCCAGAACACTGTGTTAACAAACTGATCACTGAAGAGAAACGTGTAACTCTGTGAGTTGCATTCACACGTGGCAGTGCAGTTTCTCAGAAAGCTGCTCTTTAGTTATTATGTGAGGATATTTCCTTTTTCACCAGAGCCCTCAATGAGCGCCCAAATATACCTTTGAAGAATCCACGGCAACAGTGTGAGCAAACTGTTCCTAGAAGGGAAGGGTGGAACTCTGTGTAATGAAGTCACACATCAGAAAGCAATCTCTCAGAAAGCTTCTCTGTAGTTATTATGTGAGGATATTTCCTTTTTCACCATGGGTCCCTATGGGCTCCCAAATATCACTTTCCAGTTTCCACGAAAAGAGTGTTAGCAAACTGCTTCCTGAAGTCTAAATTATAAGTCTGTGAGATGAAATCAAAGATCAGATAGAAGTTTCTCAGAAAGCTTCTTTCACGTTTTGAACGGTTGCAATTTCCTTTATCAGCGTTAGCCTCGATGCGATCCAAGGAAGCCCTTCTCAGAATCCTCAAAGACAGTGTGAAAGGACTGCTCCACGATATATAAGTGTAACTCTGTGAGATGAATTCACACGTCCCCAAGAAGTTTCTAAGAATGCTTCTTTCTAGTTTTCATCTGTGGATGTTTCCTTTGTCACCGTAAGATTCATTTCGCTATGAAGTATCTAATTGCAGATTTCCACAAAACTGTGCTAACAAACTGATCACTGAAGAGAAACGTGTAACTCTGTGAGTTGCATTCACACATGGCATTGCAGTTTCTCAGAAAGCTGCTCTTTAGTTATTATGTGAGGATATTTCCTTTTTCACCAGAGCCCTCAATGAGCTCCCAAATATACCTTTGCAGAATCCACGACAACAGTGTTAGCAAACTGTTCCAAGAAGGGAAGGGTGGAACTCTGTGTGATGAAGTCACACATCAGATAGCAATCTCTCAGAAAGCTTCTCTGTAGTTATTCTGTGAGGATATACCCTTTTTCACCATGAGTCGCTATGGGCTTTGAAATATCACTTCTCAGCTTCCTCAAAGACAGTGTTAATGGACTGCTCCACGAAATATAAGTGTAACTTTGTGAGATGAATTCACACATCACCAAGAAGTTTCTAAGAACCCTTCTTTCTAGTTTTTATGTGTGGATGTTTCCTTTGTCACCGTAAGTATCATTGCGTTATGAAGTATCTAATTGCAGATTGCCAGAAAACTGTGTTAACAAACTGATAACTGAAGAGAAACGTGTAACTCTGTGAGTTGCATTCACACGTGGCAGTGCAGTTTCTCACAAAGCTGCTCTTTAGTTATTATGTGAGGATATTTCCTTTTTCACCAGAGCCCTCAATGATCTCCCAAATATACATTTGCAGAATCCACGACAACAGTGTTAGCAAACTGTTCCAAGAAGGGAAGTGTGGAACTCTGTGTGATGAAGTCACACATCAGAAAGAAATCGCTCAGAAAGCCTCTCCGTAGTTATTATGTGAGGATATTTCCGTTTTCACCTTGGGTTCCTATGGGCTCCAGAATATCACTTTCTAGTTTCCACAAAAAGAGTGTTAGCAAACTGCTTCCTGAAGTCTAAATTATAAGTCTGGGAGATGAACTCACAGATCAGAAAGAAGTTTCTCAGAAAGCTTCTTTCACGTTTTGAATGGATGAAATTTCCTTTATCAGAGTAGGCCTCAATGCGATCCAAGGAAGCCCTTCTCAGGTTCCTCAAAGACAGTGTTAATAGACTGATCCACGAAACAAAAGTGTAACTCTGTGAGATGAATTCACACGTCACCAAGCAGTTTCTAAGAAAGCTTCTTTCCTGTTTTCATGTGTGGATGTTTCCTTTGTCACCGTAAGCATCACCGCGCTATGAAATATCTAATTGCAGATTTCCAGAAAACTGTGTTAACAAAGTGATCTCTGAAGAGAAACGTGTAACTCTGTGAGTTGCATTCACACGTGGCAGTGCAGTTTCTCAGAAAGCTGCTCTTCAGTTTTTATGTGAGGATATTTCCTTTTTCACCAGAGCCCTCAATGAGCTCCCAAATATACCTTTGCAGAATCCACGACAACAGTGTTTGTAAACTGTTCCAAGAAGGGAAGGGTGGAACTCTGTGTGATGAAGTCACACATCAGAAAGCAATCTCTCAGAAAGCTTCTCTGTAGTTATTATGTGAGGTGATTTCCTTTTTCACCATGGGTCCCTAGGGCTCCCAAATATCACTTTCCAGTTTCCAGGAAAAGAGTGTTAGCAAACTGCTTCCTGAAGTCTAAATTATAAGTCTGTGAGATGAACTCACAGATCAGAAAGAAGTTTCTCAGAAAGCTTCTTTCACGTTTTGAACGGATGAAATTTCCTTTATCAGCGTAGTCCTCAATGCGATCCAAGGAAGCCCTTCTCAGGTTCTTCAAAGACAGTGTTAATTGACTGCTCCACGAAACATAAGTGTAACTCTGTGAGATGAATTCACACATCACCAAGAAGTTTCTAAGAAAGTTTCTTTCTAGTTTTCATCTGTTTACGTTTCCTTTGTCACCGTAAGTTTCATTGCGCTATGAAGTATCTAATTGCAGATTTCCAGAAAACTGTGTTAACAAACTGTTCACTGAAGAGAAACGTGTAACTCTGTGAGTTGCATTCACACGTGGCAGTGCAGTTTCTCAGAAAGCTGCTCTTTAGTTATTATGTGAGGATATTTCCTTTTTCACCAGAGCCCTCAGTGAGCTCACAAACATACTATGCAGAATCCACGACAACAGTGTTACCAAACTGTTCCAAGATAGGAAGGGTGGATGTCTGTGTGATGAAGTCACACATCAGAAAGCAATCTCTCAGAAAGCTTCTCTGTAGTTGTTCTGTGAGGATATTTCCTTTTTCACCATGAGTCGCTATGGGCTCTGAAATATCACGTCTCAGGTTCCTCAAAGACAGTGTTAATGTTCTGCTCCACGAAATATAAGTGTAACTTTGTGAGATGAATTCACACATCACCAAGAAGTTTCTAAGAACGCTTCTTTCTAGTTTTTATGTGTGGATGTTTCCTTTGTCACCGTAAGTATCATTGCATTATGAAGTGTCTAATTGCAGATTTCCAGAAAACTGTGTTAACAAACTGATCACTGAAGAGAAACGTGTAACTCTGTGAGTTGCATTCACACGTGGCAGTGCAGTTTCTCAGAAACCTGCTCTTTAGTTATTATGTGAGGATATTTCCTTTTTCAAAAGAGCCCTCAATGAGCTCCCAAATATACCTTTGCAGAATCCAGGAGAACAGTGTTTGTTAACTGTTCCAAGAAGGGAAGGGTGGAACTCTGTGTGATGAAGTCACACATCAGAAAGAAATCTCTCAGAAAGCCTCTCTGTAGTTATTATGTGAGGATATTTCCGTTTTCACCTTGGGTTCCTATGGGCTCCAGAATATCTCTTTCTAGTTTCCACGAAAAGAGTGTTAGCAAACTGCTTCCTGAAGTCTAAATTATAAGTCTGGGAGATGAACTCACAGATCAGAAAGAAGTTTCTCAGAAAGCTTCTTTCACGTTTTGAATGGATGTAATTTCCTTTATCAGAGTAGGCCTCAATGCGATCCAAGGAAGCCCTTCTCAGGTTCCTCAAAGACAGTGTTAATAGACTGATCCAAGAAACATTAGTGTAACTCTGTGAGATGAATTCACACGTCACCAAGAAGTTTCTAAGAAACCTTCTTTCCAGTTTTCATGTGTGGATGTTTCCCTTGTCACCGTAAGCATCACCGCGCTATGAAATATCTAATTGCAGATTTCCAGAAAACTGTGTTAACAAAGTGATCACTGAAGAGAAACGTGTAACTCTGTGAGTTTCATTCACACGTGGCAGTGCAGTTTCTCAGAAAGCTGCTCTTCAGTTTTTATGTGAGGATATTTCCTTTTTCACCAGAGCCCTCAATGAGCTCCCAAATATACCTTTGCAGAATCCACGACAACAGTGTTTGTAAACTGTTCCAAGAAGGGATGGGTGGAACTCTGTGTGATGAAGTCACACATCAGAAAGCAATCTCTCAGAAAGCTGCTCTGTAGTTATTCTGTGAGGATATTTCCTTTTTCACCATGGGTTCCTATTAGCTCCCAAATATCACTTTCTAGTTTCCACGAAAGGATTGTTAGCAAACTGTTTCCTGAAGTCAAAGTTATAAGTCTCTGAGATGAACTCACAGATCAGAAAGAAGTTTCTCAGAAAGCTTCTTTCACGTTCTGAACGGATGAAATTTCCTTTATCAGCTTAGGCCTCAATGCGATCTAAGGAATCCCTTCTCAGATTCCTCAAAGACAGTGTTTATGGACTACTCCACGAAACACAAGTGTAACTCTGTGAGATAAATTCACACGTCACCAAGAAGTTTCTAAGAAAGCTTCTTTCTAGTTTTTATGTGTGGATATTTCCTTTGTCACGGTAAGTTTCATTGCGCTATGAAGTATCTAATTGCAGATTTCCAAAAAACTGTGTTAACAAACTGATCACTGAAGAGAAACGTGTAACTCTGTGAGTTGCATTCACACATGGCAGTGCAGTTTCTCAGAAAGCTGCTCTTTAGTTATTATGTGAGGATATTTCCTTTTTCACCAGAGCCCTCAATGAGCTCCCAAATATACATTTGCAGAATCCACGACAACAGTGTTAGCAAACTGTTCCAAAGAGGGAAGGGTGGAACTCTGTGTGATGAAGTCACACATCAGAAAGCAATCTCTCAGAAAGCTTCTCTGTAGTTATTATGTGAGGATATTTCCTTTTTCACCATGGGTCCCTATGGGCTCCCAAATATCACTTTCCAGTTTCCACGAAAAGAGTGTTAGCAAACTGCTTCCTGAAGTCTAAATTATAAGTCTGTGAGATGAACTCACAGATCAGAAAGATGTTTCTCAGAAAGATTCTTTCACGTTTTGAACGGATGAAATTTCCGTTATGAGCGTAGGCCTCAATGCGATCCAAGGAAGCCCTTCTCAGGTTCCTCAAAGACAGTGTTAATGGACTGCTCCATGAAACATTAGTGTAACTCTGTGAGATGAATTCACACGTCACCAGGAAATTTCTAAGAAAGCTTCTTTCTAGTTTTCATCTGTGGATGTTTGCTTTGTCACCGTAAGATTCATTGCGCTATGAAGTATCTAATTGCAGATTTCCAGAAAACTGTGTTAACAAACTGATCACTGAAGAGAAACGTGTAACTCTGTGAGTTGCATTGACACGTGGCAGTGCAGTTTCTCAGAAAGCTGCTGTTTAGTTATTATGTGTGGATATTTCCTTTTTCACCAGAGCCCTCAATGACTTCCCAAACATACCTTTGCAGAATCCACGACAACAGTGTTTCTTAACTGTTCCAAGACGGGAAGGGTGAAACTCTGTGTGATGAAGTCACACATCAGAAAGCAATCTCTCAGAAAGCTTCTCTGTAGTTATTCTGTGAGGATATTTCCTTTTTCACCTTGGGTTCCTATGTTCTCCCGAATATCACTTTCTAGTTTCCAAGAAAAGAGTGTTAGCAAACTGCTTCCTGAAGTCTAAATTATAAGTCGGGGAGATGAACTCACAGATCACAAAGAGGTTTCTCAGAAAGCTTGTTTCACGTTTTGAACGGATGAAATTTTCTTTATCAGCGTAGGCCTCAATGCGATCCAAGGAAGCCCTTCTCAGGTTCCTCAAAGACAGTGTTTATGGACTGCTCCACGAAACATAACTGTAACTCTGTGAGATGAATTCACACATCACCAGGAAATTTCTAAGAATGCTTCTTTCTAGTTTTCATCTGTGCGTGTTTACTTTGTCACCGTATGTTTCATTGCGCTATGAAGTATCTAATTGCAGATTTCCAGAAAACTGTGTTAACAAACTGATCACTGAAGAGAAACCTGTAACTCTGTGAGTTGCATTCACACATGGCAGTGCAGTTTCTCACAAAGCTGCTCTTTAATTATTCTGTGAGGATATTTCCTTTTTCACCAGAGCCTTCAATGAGCTCCCAAATATACCTTTGCAGAATCCACGACAACAGTGTTAGCAAACTGTTCCAAGAAGGGAAGGGTGGAACTCTGTGTGATGAAGTCACACATCAGAAAGAAATCTCTCAGTAAGCTTCTCTGTATTTATTATGTGAGGATATTGCCATTTTCACCATGGGTCCCTGTGGGCTCCCAAATGTCACTTTACAGTTTCCACGAAAAGAGTGCTAGCAAACTGCTTCCTGAAGTCTAAATTATAAGTCTGTGAGATGAACTCACAGATCAGAATGAGGTTTCTCAGAAAGCTTCTTTCACGATTTGAATGGATGAAATTTCCTTTATCAGCGGAGGCCTCAATGCGATCCAAGGAAGCCCTTCTCAGGTTACTCGAAGACAGTGTTAATGGACTGCTCCACGAAACATAAGTGTAACTCTGTGAGATGAATTCACACATCACCAAGAAGTTTCTAAGAAAGCTTCTTTTAAGTTTTCGTCTCTGGATGTTCCCTTTGTCACCGTAAAGTTCATTGCACTATGAAGTATCTAATTGCAGATTTCCAGAAAACTGTGTTAACAAAGTGATCACTGAAGAGAAACGTGTAACTCTGTGAGTTGCATTCACACATGGCAGTGCAGTTTCTCAGAAAGCTGCTCTTTAGTAATTATGTGAGGATATTTACTTTTTCACCAGAGCCCTCAATGAGCTCCCAAATATACCTTTGCAGAATCTACGACAACAGTGTTAGCAAACTATTCCAAGAAGGGAAGGGTGGAACTCAGTGTGATGAAGTCACACATCAGAAAGGAATCTCTCATTAAGCTTCTCTGTATTTATTATGTGAGGATATTTCCTTTTTCACCATGGGTCCCTGTGGGCTCCCAAATATCACTTTCCATTTTCCACGAAAATAGTGTTAGCAAACTGCTTCCTAAAGTTTAAATTATAAGTCTGGGATATGAACTCACATATCAGAAAGAAGTTTATCAGAAAGATTCTTTCACGTTTAGAACGGATGAAATTTCCTTTATCAGCGTAGGCCTCAATGCCATCCAAGGAAGCCCTTCTTAGATTTCTTAAGGACAGTGTGAATGGACTGCTCCACGAAACATAAGTGTAACTCTGTGAGATGAATTCACACATCACGAAGAAGTTTCTAAGAAAGCTTCTTTCTAGGTTTCATCTGTGGATGTTTCCTTTGTCACCGTAAGTTTCATTGCGCTATGAATTTCTAATTGCAGATTTCCAGAAAACTGTGTTAACAAACTGATCACTGAAGCGAAACGTGTAACTCTGTGAGTTGCATTCACACATGGCAGTGCAGTTTTCCACAAAGCTGCTCTTTAGTTATTATGTGAGGATATTTCCTTTTTCACCAGAGCCCTCAAAGAGCTCACAAATATACCTTTGCAGAATCCACGACAACAGTGTTAGCAAACTGTTCCAAGAAGGGAAGGGTGGAAGTCTGTGTGATGAAGTCACACGTCAGAAAGCAATCTCTCAGAAAGCTTCTCTGTAGTTATTATGTGAGGATATTTCCATTTTCACCATGGGTCCCTGTGGGCTCCCAAATATCACTTTCCCGTTTCCACGAAAAGAGTGTTAGCAAACTGCTTCCTGAAGTCTAAATTATAAGTCTGTGAGGTGAACACACAGAACAGAAAGAAGTTTCTCAGAAAGCTTCTTTCACGTTTTGAACGGATGAAATTTCCTTTATCAGCGGAGGCCTCAATGCGATCCAAGGAAGCCCTTCTCAGGTTCCTCAAAGACAGTGTTAATGGACCTCTACATGAAACATAAGTGTAACCCTGTGAGATGAATTCACACACCACCAAGAAGTCTCTAAGAAAGCTTCTTTCTAGTTTTCATCTGTGGATGTTTCCTTTGTCACCGTAAGGTTCATTGCACTATGAAGTAAATAATTGCAGATTTCCAGAAAACTGTGTTAACAAACTGGTCACTGAAGAGAAACGTGTAACTCTGTGAGTTGCATTCACACATGGCAGTGCAGTTTCTCACAAAGCTGCTCTTTAGTTATTATGTGAGGATATTTCCTTTTTCACCAGAGCCTTCAATGAGCTCCCAAATGTACCTTTGCAGAATCCACGACAACAGTGTTAGCAAACTGTTCCAAGAAGGGAAGAGTGGAACTCTGTGTGATAAAGTCACACGTCAGAAAGCAATCTCTCAGAAAGCTTCTCTGTAGTTATTATGTGAGGATATTGCCATTTTCACCATGGGTCCCTGTGGGCTCCCAAATATCACTTTCCAGTTTCCACGAAAAGAGTGTTAGCAAACTGCTTCCTGAAGTCTAAATTATAAGTCTGGAGATGAACTCACAGATCAGAAAGAAGTTTCTCAGAAAGCTTCTTTCACGTTTTGAACGGATGACATTTCCTTTATCAGCGTATGCCTCAATGCGATCCAAGGAAGCCCTTCTCATGTTCCTCAAAGACAGTGTTAATGGACTGCTCCTCGAAACATAAGTGTAACTCTGTGAGATGAATTCACACATCACTAAGAAGTTTATAAGAAAGCTTCTTTCTAGTTTTCATCTGTGGATGTTTCCTTTGTCACCGTAAGGTTCATTGCACTATGAAGTATCTAATTGCAGATTTCCAGAAAACTGTGTTAACAAACTGATCACTGAAGAGAAACCTGTAACTCTGTGAGTTGCATTCACACATGGCAGTGCAGTTTCTCAGAAAGCTGCTCTTTAGTTATTATGTGAGGATATTTCCTTTATCACCAGAGCCTTCAATGAGCTCCCAAATATACCTTTGCAGAATCCACGACATCAGTGTTAGCAAACTGTTCCAAGAAGGGAAGGGTGGAACTCTGTGTGATGAAGTCACACATCAGAAAGAAATCTCTCAGTAAGCTTCTCTGTATTTATTATGTGAGGATATTTCCATTTTCACCATGGGTCCCTGTGGGCTCCTAAATGTCACTTTACAGTTTCCACGAAAAGAGTGTTAGCAAACTGCTTCCTGAAGTCTAAATTATAAGTCTGTGAGATGAACTCACAGATCAGAATGAGGTTTCTCAGAAAGCTTCTTTCACGATTTGAACGGATGAAATTTCCTTTCTCAGCGGAGGCCTCAATGCGATCCAAGGAAGCCCTTCTCAGGTTCCTCGAAGACAGTGTTAATGGACTGCTCCACGAAACATAAGTGTAACTCTGTGAGATGAATTCACACATCACCAAGAAGTTTCTAAGAAAGCTTCTTTTAAGTTTTCGTCTATGGATGTTCCCTTTGTCACCGTAAAGTTCATTGCGCTATGAAGTATCTAATTGCAGATTTCCAGAAAAATGTGTTAACAAACTGATCACTGAAGAGAAACGTGTAACTCTGTGAGTTGCATTCACACATGGCAGTGCAGTTCCTCAGAAAGCTGCTCTTTAGTTATTATGTGAGGATATTTCCTTTTTCACCATAGCCTTCAGTGAGCTCCCAAATGTACCTTTGCAGAATTCAGTACAACAGTGTTAGCAAACTGTTAATAGAAGGGAAGGGTGGAACTCTGTGTGATTAAGTCACACGTCAGAAAGCAATCTCTCAGAAAGCTTCTCTGTAGTTATTATATGAGGATATTGCCATTTTCACCATGGGTCCCTATGGGCTCCCAAATATCACTTTCCCGTGTCCACGAAAAGAGTGTTAGCAAACTGCTTCCTGAAGTCTAAATTATAAGTCTGTGAGGTGAACTCACAGAACAGAAAGAAGTTTCTCAGAAAGCTTCTTTCACGTTTTGAACGGATGAAATTTCCTTTATCAGCGTAGGCCTCAATGCGATCCAAGGAAGCCCTTCTCAGCTTCCTCAAAGACAGTGTTAATGGACTGCTCCACGAAACATTAGTGTAACTCTGTGAGATGAATTCACACATCACTAAGAAGTTTATAAGAAAGCTTCTTTCTAGTTTTCATCTGTGGATGTTTCCTTTGTCACCGTAAGGTTCATTGCACTATGAAGTATCTAAATGCAGATTTCCAGAAAACTGTGTTAACAAACTGATCACTGAAGAGAAACGTGTAACTCTGTGAGTTGCATTCACACATGGCAGTGCAGTTTCTCACAAAGCTGCTCTTTAGTTATTATGTGAGGATATTTCCTTTTTCACCAGAGCCTTCAATGAGCTCCCAAATATACCTTTGCAGAATCCACGACAGCAGTGTTAGTAAACTGTTCCAAGAAGGGAAGGGTGAAACTCTGTGTGATGAAGTCACACCTCAGAAAGAAATCTCTCAGTAAGCTTCTCTGTATTTATTATGTGAGGATATTGCCATTTTCACCATGGGTCCCTAGGGCTCCCAAATGTCACTTTACAGTTTCCACGAAAAGAGTGTTAGCAAACTGCTTCCTGAAGTCTAAATTATAAGTCTGTGAGATGAACTCACAGACCAGAATGAGGTTTCTCAGAAAGCTTCTTTCACGATTTGAACGGATGAAATTTCCTTTATCAGCGGAGGCCTCAATGCGATCCAAGGAAGCCCTTCTCAGGTTCCTCGAAGACAGTGTTAATTTACTGCTCCACGAAACATAAGTGTAACTCTGTGAGATGAATTCACACATCACCAAGAAGTTTCTAAGAAAGCTTCTTTTAAGTTTTCGTCTATGGATGTTCCCTTTGTCACCGTAAAGTTCATTGCGCTATGAAGTATCTAATTGCAGATTTCCAGAAAACTGTGTTAACAAACTGATCACTGAAGAGAAACGTGTAACTCTGTGAGTTGCATTCACACATGGCAGTGCAGTTTTCCACAAAGCTACTCTTTAGTTATTTTGTGAGGATATTTCCTTTTTCACCAGAGCCCTCAATGAGCTCCCAAATATACCTTTGCAGAATCCACGACAACAGTGTTAGCCAACTGTTCCAAGAAGGGAAGTGTGGAACTCTGTGTGATGAAGTCACACATCAGAAAGAAATCTCTCAGTAAGATTCTCTGTATTTATTATGTGAGAATATTTCCTTTTTCACCATGGGTCCCTGTGGGCTCCCAAATATCACTTTCCAGTTTCCACGAAAACAGTGTTAGCAAACTGCTTCCTGAAGTTTAAATTAAAAGTCTGGGGCATGAACTCACATGTCAGAAAGAAGTTTCTCCGAAAGCTTCTTTCACGTTTTGAACGGATGAAATTTCCTTTATCAGCGTAGGCCTCAATGCCATCCTAGGAAGCCCTTCTCAGGTTTCTCAAAGACAGTGTGAATGGACTGCTCCACGAAACATAAGTGTAACTCTGTGAGATGAATTCACACATCACCAAGAAGTTTCTAAGAAAGCTTCTTTCTAGGTTTCATCTGTGGATGTTTCCTTCGTCACCGAAAGTTTCATTACACTATGAAGTATCTAATTGCAGATTTTCAGAAAACTGTGTTAACAAACTGATCACTGAAGAGAAACCTGTAACTCTGTGAGTTGCATTCACACATGGCAGTGCAGTTTCTCACAAAGCTGCTCTTTAGTTATTATGTGAGGATATTTCCTTTTTCACCAGAGCCTTCAATGAGCTCCCAAATATACCTTTGCAGAATCCACGACAACAGTGTTAGCAAACTGTTCCAAGAAGGGAAGGGTGGAACTCTGTGTGATGAAGTCACACATCAGAAAGAAATCTCTCAGTAAGCTTCTCTGTATTTATTATGTGAGGATATTGTCATTTTCACCATGGGTCCCTGTGGGCTCCCAAATAACACTTTCCCGATTCCACGAAAAGAGTGTTAGCAAACTGCTTCCTGAAGTCTAAATTATAAGTCTCTGAGATGAACTCACAGATCAGAAAGAAGTTTCTCAGACAGCTTCTTTCACGTTTGGAACGGATGAAATTTCCTTTATCAGCGTAGGCCTCAATGCGATCCAAGGAAGCCCTTCTCAGGTTCCTCAAAGACAGTGTTAATGGACTGCTCCACGAAACATAACTGTAACTCTGTGAGATGAATTCACACATCACTAAGAAGTTTCTAAGAAAGCTTCTTTCTTTTTTTTTTTATTTTCATTTAATTTTTTTTTCAAAAAGTGTTGTTTTGTTTACCCGCAATGTTCATAGTTTATTAGATCTTTTTTTTTTTTTACTTTCATTATTTTTTTCCTCTGATACTTTTTTTTTTTTTTTATACTTTAAGTTCTAGGGTACATGTGCATAACGTGCAGGTTTGTTACATATGTATACTTATGCCATGTTGGTGTGCTGCACCCATCAACTCGTCAGCACCCATCAATTCATCATTTATATCAGGTATAACTCCCCAATGCAATCCCTCCCTCCTCCCCCCTCCCCCCTCCCCATGATAGGCCACAGTGCGTGATGTTCCCCTTCCCGAGTCCAAGTGATCTCATTGTTCAGTTCCCACCTATGAGTGAGAACATGCGGTGTTTGGTTTTCTCTTCTTGTGATAGTTTGCTAAGAATGATGGTTTCCAGCTGCATCCATGTCCCTACAAAGGACGCAAACTCATCCTTTTTTATGGCTGCATAGTATTCCATGGTGTATATGTGCCACATTTTCTTAATCCAGTCTGTCACAGATGGACATTTGGGTTGATTCCAAGTCTTTGCTATTGTGAATAGTGCCGCAATAAACATACGTGTACATGTGTCTTTGTAGTAGACTAATTTATAATCCTTTGGGTATATACCCAGTAGTGGGATGGCTGGGTCATATGGTACATCTAGTTCTAGATCCTTGAGGAATTGCCATACTGTTTTCCATAATGGTTGAACTAGTTTACAATCCCACCAACAGTGTAAAAGTGTTCCTATTTCTCCACATCCTCTCCAACACCTGTTGTTTCCTGACTTCTTACTGGTGTGAGATGGTATCTCATTGTGGTTTTGATTTGCATTTCTCTGGCGAGTGACGATGAGCATTTTTTCATGTGTCTGTTGGCTGTATGAATATCTTCTTTTGAGAAATGTCTGTTCATATCCTTTCCCCACTTTTGATGGGGTTGTTTGTTTTTTTCTCGTATATTTGTTTGAGTTCTTTGTAGATTCTGGATATTAGCCCTTTGTCAGATGAGTAGGTTGCAAAAATTTTCTCCCATTCTGTAGGTTGCCTGTTCACTCTGATGGTAGTTTCTTTTGCTGTGCAAAAGCTCTTTAGTTTAATTAGATCCCATTTGTCAATTTTTGCTTTTGCTGCCGTTGCTTTTGGTGTTTTCGACATGAAGTCCTTGCCCATGCCTATGTCCTGAATGGTACTACCTAGGTTTTCTTCTAGGGATTTTATGGTATTAGGTCTAACATTTAAGTCTCTAATCCATCTTGAATTAATCTTCGTATAAGGGGTAAGGAAAGGATCCAGTTTCAGCTTTCTACTTATGGCTAGCCAATTTTCCCAGCACCATTTATTAAATAGGGAATCCTTTCCCCATTTCTTGTTTCTCTCAGGTTTGTCAAAGATCAGATGGCTGTAGATGTGCGGTATTATTTCTGAGGACTCTGTTCTGTTCCATTGGTCTATAGCTCTGTTTTGGTACCAGTACCATGCTGTTTTGGTTACTGTATCCCTGTAGTATAGTTTGAAGTCAGGTAGCGTGACGCCTCCAGCTTTGTCCTTTTGACTTAGGATTGTCTTGGCAATGCGGGCTCTTTTTTGGTTCCATATGAACTTTAAAGCAGTTTTTTCCAATTCTGTGAAGAAACTCATTGGTAGCTTGATGGGGATGGCATTGAATCTATAAATAACCTTGGGGAGTATGGCCATTTTCACGATATTGATTCTTCCTATCCATGAGCATGGTATGTTCTTCCATTTGTTTGTGTCCTCTTTTATTTCACTGAGCAGTGGTTTGTAGTTCTCCTTGAAGAGGTCCTTTACATCCCTTGTAAGCTGGATTCCTAGGTATTTTATTCTCTTTGAAGCAATTGTGAATGGAAGTTCATTCCTGATTTGGCTCTCTGCTTGTCTGTTACTGGTGTATAAGAATGCTTGTGATTTTTGCACATTAATTTTGTATCCTGAGACTTTGCTGAAGTTGCTTATCAGCTTAAGGAGATTTTGGGCTGAGACGATGGGGTTTTCTAAATATACAATCATGTCATCTGCAAACAGGGACAATTTGACTTCTTCTTTTCCTAACTGGATACCCTTGATTTCTTTCTCTTGCCTGATTGTCCTAGCCAGAACTTCCAACACTATGTTGAATAGGAGTGGTGAGAGAGGGCATCCCTGTCTTGTGCCAGTTTTCAAAGGGAATTTTTCCAGTTTTTGCCCATTCAGTATGATATTAGCTGTGGGTTTGTCATAAATAGCTCTTATTATTTTGAGGTACGTTCCATCAATACCCAATTTATTGAGCGTTTTTAGCATGAAGGGCTGTTGAATTTTGTCAAAAGCCTTTTCTGCATCTATTGAGACAATCATGTGGTTCTTGTCTTTGGTTCTGTTTATATGCTGGATTACGTTTATTGATTTTCGAATGTTGAACCAGCCTTGCATCCCAGGGATGAAGCCCACTTGATCATGGTGGATAAGCTTTTTGATGTGCTGCTGAATCCGGTTTGCCAGTATTTTATTGAGAATTTTTGCATCAATGTTCATCAGGGATATTGGTCTAAAATTCTCTTTTTTTGTTGTGTCTCTGCCAGGCTTTGGTATCAGGATGATGTTGGCCTCATAAAATGAGTTAGGGAGGATTCCCTCTTTTTCTATTGATTGGAATAGTTTCAGAAGGAATGGTACCAGCTCCTCCTTGTACCTCTGGTAGAATTCAGCTGTGAATCTATCTGGTCCTGGACATTTTTTGGTGGGTAGGCTATTAATTGTTGCCTCAATATCAGAGCCTGCTATTGGTCTATTCAGGGATTCAACTTCTTCCTGGTTTAGCCTTGGGAGAGTGTTAGTGTCCAGGAAATTATCCATTTCTTCTAGATTTTGTAGTTGATTTGCGTAGAGGCGTTTATAGTATTCTCTGATGGTAGTTTGTATTTCTGTGGGGTCAGTGGTGATATCCCCTTTATCATTTTTTATTGCATCTATTTGATTCCTCTCTCTTTTCTTCTTTATTATTCTTGCTGGCGGTCTGTCAATTTTTTTGATCTTTTCAAAAAACCAACTCCTGGATTCATTGATTTTTTGGAGGGTTTTTTTGTGTCTCTATCTCCTTCAGTTCTGCTCTGATCTTAGATATTTCTTGCCTTCTGCTAGCTTTTGAATGTGTTTGCTCTTGCCTCTCTAGTTCTTTTAAGTGTTATGTTAGAGTGTCAATTTTAGATATTTAGAAAGCTTCTTTCTAGTTTTCATCTGTGGATGTTTCCTTTGTCACCGTAAGTTTCATTGCGCTATGAATTTCTAATTGCAGATTTCCAGAAAACTGTGTTAACAAACTGATCACTGAAGAGAAACGTGTAACTCTGTGAGTTGCATTCACACATGGCATTGCAGTTTTCCACAAAGCTGCTCTTTAGTTATTATGTGAGGATATTTCCTTTTTCACCAGAGCCCTCAAAGAGCTCACAAATATACCTTTGCAGAATCCACGACAACAGTGTTAGCAAACTGTTCCAAGAAGGGAATGGTGGAACTCAGTGTGATGAAGTCACACATCAGAAAGGAATCTCTCATTAAGCTTCTCTGTATTTATTTTGTGAGGATATTTCCTTTTTCACCATGGGTCCCTGTGGGCTCCCAAATATCACTTTGCAGTTTCCACGAAAATAGTGTTAGCAAACTGCTTCCTGAAGTTTAAATTATAAGTCTGGGACATGAACTCACATATCAGAAAGAAGTTTCTCAGAAAGATTCTTTCACGTTTAGAACGAATGAAATTTCCTTTATCAGCGTAGGCCTCAATGCCATCCAAGGAAGCCCTTCTTAGGTTTCTCAAGGACAGTGTGAATGGACTGCTCCACGATACATAAGTGTAACTCTGTGAGATGAATTCACACTTCACCAAGAAGTTTCTAAGAAAGCTTCTTTCCAGTTTTCATCTGTGGATGTTTCCTTTGTCACCGTAAGGTTCATTGCACTATGAAGTATCTAATTGCAGATTTCCAGAAAACTGTGTTAACAAACTGGTCACTGAAGAGAAACGTGTAACTCTGTGAGTTGCATTCACACATGGCAGTGCAGTTTCTCAGAAAGCTGCTCTTTAGTTATTTTGTGAGGATATCTCCTTTTACACCAGAGCCCTCAATGAGCTCCCAAATATACCTTTGCAGAATCCACGACAACAGTGTTAGCAAACTGTTCGAAGAAGGGAAGGGTGGAACTCTGTGTGATGAAGTCACACATCAGAAAGCAATATCTCAGAAAGTTTCTCTGTAGTTATTATGTGAGGATATTTCCTTTATCATCATGGGTCCCGAGGGGCTCCCAAATATCACTTTCCAGTATCCACGAAAAGAGTGTTAGGAAACTGCTTACTGAAGTCTAAATTATAAGTCTGTGAGATTAACTCACAGATCAGAAAGAAGTTTCTCAGAAAGCTTCTTTCACGATTTGAATGGATGAAATTTCCTTTATCAGCGGAGGCCTCAATGCGATCCAAGGAAGCCCTTCTCAGCTTCCTCAAAGACAGTGTTAATGGACTGCTAGACGAAACATAAGTGTAACTCTGTGAGATGAATTCACACATCAATAAGAAGTGTCTAGGAAAGCTTCTTTCTAGTATTCATCTGTGGATGTTTCCTTTGTCACCGTAAGGTTCATTGAGCTATGAAGTATCTAATTGCAGATTTCCAGAAAACTGTGTTAACAAACTGATCACTGAAGAGAAACGTGTAACTCTGTGAGTTGCATTCACACATGGCAGTGCAGTTTCTCAGAAAGCTGCTCTTTAGTTATTATGTGAGGATATTTCCTTTTTCATGAGAGCCCTCAATGAGCTCCCAAATATACATTTGCAGAATCCACGACAACAGTGTAAGCAAACGGTTCCAAGAATGGAAGGGTGGAACTCTGTGTGATGAAGTCACACATCAGAAAGCAATCTCGCAGAAAGCTTCTCTGTAGTTTTTATGTGAGGATATTTCCTTTTTCACCATGGGTCCCTGTGGGCTCCCAAATATCACTTTCCAGCTTCCACGAAAAGAGTGTTAGCAAACTGCCTCCTGAAGTCTAAATTATAAGTCTGTGAGATGAACTCCCAGATCAGAAAGAAGTTTCTCAGAAAGCTTCTTTCACGTATTGAACGGATGAAATTTCCTTTATCAGCGTAGGCCTCAAACAAATCCAGGAAGCCTTTCTCAGGTTCCTCAAAGATAGTGTTAATGGACTGCTCCACGAAACATAAGTGTAACTCTGTGAGATGAATTCACACATCACCCAGAAGTTTCTAAGAAAGCTTCTTTCTAGTTTTCATCTGTGGATGTTTCCTTTGTCACGTTAAGTTTCATTGCGCTATGAAGTATCTAATTGCAGATTTCCAGTAAACTGTGTTAACAAACTGCTCACTGAAGAGAAACGTGTAACTCTGTGAGTTGCATTCACACATGGCAGTGCAGTTTTTCAGAAAGCTGCTCTTTAGTTTTTATGTGATTATATTTAGTTTTTCACCAGAGCCCCAAATGAGCTCCCAAATATACCCTTGCAGAATCCACGACAACAGTGTTAGCAAACTGTTCCAAGAACGGATGGGTGGAACTCTCTTTGATGAAGTCACACATCATAAAGCAGTCTCTCAGAAAGCTTCTCTGTAGTTATTATGTGAGGATATTTCCTTTTTAACCATGGGTCCCTGTGGGCTCCCAAATATCACTTTCCAGTTTCCAAGAAAAGAGTGTTAGCAAACTGCTTCCTGAAGTCCAAATTATAAGTCTGTGAGATGAACTCACAGATCAGAAAGAAGTTTCTCCGAAAGCTTCTTTCACGATTTGAATGGATGAAATTTCCTTTATCAGCGGAGGCCTCAATGCGATCCAAGGAAGCCCTTCTCAGGTTCCTCAAAGACAGTGTTAATGGACTGCTAGACGAAACATAAGTGTAACTCTGTGAGATGAATTCACACATCAATAAGAAGTGTGTAGGAAAGCTTCTTTCTAGTATTCATCTGTGGATGTTTCCTTTGTCACCGTAAGGTTCATTGAGCTATGAAGTATCTAATTGCAGATTTCCAGAAAACTGTGTTAACAAACTGATCACTGAAGAGAAACGTGTAACTCTGTGAGTTGCATTCACACATGGCAGTGCAGTTTCTCAGAAAGCTGCTCTTTAGTTATTATGTGAGGATATTTACTTTTTCACCAGAGCCCTCAATGAGCTCCCAAATATACCTTTGCAGAATCCACGACAACTGTGTTAGAAAACTGTTCCAAGAAGGGAAGGGTGGAACTCTGTGTGATGAAGTCACACATCAGAAAGCAATCTCACACAAAGCTTCTCTGTATTTATTATGTGAGGATATTTCCTTTATCACCATGGGTCCCTATGAGTTCCCAAATACCACTTCCCAGTTTCCACGAAAAGAGTGTTAGCAAACTGCTTCCTGACGTCTAAATTATAAGTGTGTGAGATGAACTCACAGATCAGAAAGAAGTTTCTCAGAAAGCTTCTTTCACGTTTTGAACGGATGAAATTTCCTTTATCAGCGTAGGCCTCAATACAATCCAGGAAGCCCTTCTCAGGTTCCTCAAAGACAGTGTTAATGGACTGCTCCACGAAACATAAGTGTAGCTCTGTGAGATGAATTCACACATCACCAAGAAGTGTCTAAGAAAGCTTCTTTCTAGTTTTCATCTGTGGATGTTTCCTTTGTCACTGTAAGTTTCATTGCGCAATGAAGTATCTAATTGCAGATTTCCAGAAAACTCTGTTAACAAAATGATCACTGAAGAGAAACGTGTAACTCTGTGAGTTGCATTCACACATGGCAGTGCAGTTTCTCAGAAAGCTGCTCTTTAGTTATTATGTGAGGATATTTCATTTTTCACCAGAGCCCTCAACGAGCTCCCAAATATACCTTTGCAGAATCCACGACAACAGTGCTAGCAAACTGTCCCAAGAAGGGAAGTGGAACTCTGTGTTATGAAGTCACACATCAGAAAGTAATCTCTCAGAAAATTTCTCTGTAGCTATTATGTGAGGATATTTCCTTTTTCACCATGTGTCCCTGTGGGCTCCCAACTATCACTTTCCAGTTTCCACGAAAAGAGTGTTAGCAAACCGCTTCCTGAAGTTCAAATTATAAGTCTGTGAGATGAACTCACAGATCAGAAAGAAGTTTCTCAGAAAGCTTCTTTCACGTTTTGAACGGATGAAATTTCCTTTATCAGCGGAGGCCTCAATACATTCCAAGGAAGCCCTTCTCAGATTCCTCAAAGACAGTGTTAATGGACTGCTCCACGAAACATAAGTGTAACTCTGTGAGATAAATTCACACATCACCCAGAAGTTTCTATGAAAGCTTATTGCTAGTTTTCATCTGTGGATGTTTCCTTTGTCACCGTAAAGTTCAATGTGCTATGAAGTATCTAATTGCAGATTTCCAGAAAACTGTGTTAACAAACTGATCACTGAAGAGAAATGTGTAACACTGTGAGTTGCATTCACACATGGCAGTGCAGTTTCCCCGAAAGCTGCATTTTTGATATTATGTGAGGATATTTCATTTTTCACCAGAGTCCTCAATGAGCTCCCAAATATACCTTTGCAGAATCCACGACAACAGTGTTAGCAAACTGTTCCAAGAAGGGAAAGGTGGAACTCTGTGTGATTAAGTCACACATCAGAAAGCAATCTCTCAGAAAGCATCTCTGTAGTTATTATGTGAGGATATTTCCTTTTTCAAAATGGGTCCCTATGGGCTCCCAAATATCACTTTCCAGTTTCCACGAAAGAGTGTTAGCAAACTGCTTCCTGAAGTCTAAATTATAAGTCTGTGAGATGAACTCACAGATGAGAAAGAAGTTTCTCCGAAAGCTTCTTTCACGTTTTGAACGGATGAAATTTCCTTTATCAGCGTAGGCCTCAATGCGATCCAAGGAAGCCCTTCTCAGGTTCCTCAAAGACAGTGTTAATGGACTGCTCCACGAAAAATAAGTGTAACTCTGTGAGATGAATTCACACATCACCAAAAAGTTTTCAAGAAAGCTTCTTTCAAGTTTTCATCTGTGGATGTTTCCTTTGTCACCGTAAGGTTCATTGCGCTATGAAGTATCTAATTGCAGATTTCCAGAAAACTGTGTTAACAAACTGATCACTGAAGAGAAACCTGTAACTCTGTGAGTTGCATTCACACATGGCAGTGCAGTTTCTCAGAACGCTGCTCTTTATTTATATTGTGAGGATAATTCCTTTTTCACCAGAGCCCTTAATGAACTCCCAAATATACCTTTGCAGAATCCACGACAACAGTGTTAGCAAACTGTTCCAAGAAGGGAAGTTTGGAACTCTGTGTGATGAAGCCACACATCAGAAAGCAATGTCTCAGAAAGCATCTCTGTAGTTATTATGTGAGGATATTTCCTTTTTCACCATGGGTCCCTAGGGGCTGCCAAATATCACTTTAAAGTTTCCACGAAAAAAGTGTTAGCAAACTGCTTTCTGAAGTCGAAATTATAAGTCTGTGAGATGAACTCACAGATCAGAAAGAAGTTTCTCAGAAAGCTTCTCTCACGTTTTGAACTGATGAAATTTCCTTTATCAGTGTATGTCTCAATGCGATCCAAGGAAGCCCTTCTCAGGTTCCTCAAAGACAGTGTTAATGGACTGCTCCACGAAACATAAGTGTAACTCTGTGAGATGAATTCACACATCACCCAGAAGTTTCTAAGAAAGCTTCTTTCTAGTTTTCATCTGTGGATGTTTCCTTTGTCACCGTAAGGTTCATTGCGCTATGAAGTATCTAATTGCAGATTTCCAGAAAACTGTGTTAACAAACTGATCACTGAAGAGAAACGTGTAACTCTGTGAGTTGCATTCACACATGGCAGTGCAGTTCCTCAGAAAGCTGCTCTTTAGTTACTATGTGAGGATATTTCCTTTTTCACCAGAGCCCTCAATGAGCTCCCAAATATACCGTTGCAGAATCCACGACAACAATGTTAGCAAACTGCTGCAAGAACGGAAGTGTTGACCTCTGTGTGATGAAGTCACACATCAGAAAGCAATCTCTCAGAAAGATTCTCTGTAGTTATTATGTGAGGATATTTCCTTTTTCACCATGGGTCCTTATGGTCTCCCGAATATCAATTTCCAGTTTCCACGAATAGAGTGTTAGCAAACTGCTTCCTGAAGTCTAAATTATAAGTCTGTGAGATGAAATCACAGATCAGAAGGAAGTTTCTCAGTAACATTCTTTCACGTTTTGAACGGATGATATTTCCTTTATTAGAGGGCTCAATGCAATCAAGGAAGCCCTTCTCAGGTTCCTCAACGACAGTGTTAATGGACTGCTCCACGAAACATAAGTGTAATTCTGTGAGATGAATTCACATATCACCAAGAAGTGCCTAAGAAAGCTTCTTTCTAGTTTTCATCTGTGGATGTTTCCTTTGTCACTGTAAGGTTCATGGCGCTATGAATTATCTATTTACAGATTTCCAGAAAACTCTGTTAACAAACTGATCACTGAAGAGAAACGTGTAACTCTGTGAGTTGCATTCACACATGGCAATACAGTTTCTCAGGAAGCTGCTCTTTAGTGATTATGTGAGGATGTTTCCTTTTTCACCAGAGCCCTCAATGAGCTCCCAAATATACCTTTGTAGAATCCACGACATCAGTGTTAGCAAACTGTTCCAAGAAGGGAAGGTTGTAACTCTGTGTGATGAAGTCACACATCAGAAAGCAATCTCTCATAAAGCATCTCTGTAGTTATTGTGTGAGGATATTTCCTTTTTCACCATGGGTCCCAAAGGGCTCCCAAATATCACTTTCCAGATTCCACGAAAAGTGTGTTAGCAAACTGCTTCCTGAAGTCTAAATTATAAGTCTGTGAGATGAACTCGCAGATCAGAAAGAAGTTTCTCATAAAGCTTCTTTCACGTTTTGAACAGAAGCAATTTCCTTTATCAGCGTAGGCCTCAATGCGATCCAATTAGGCCCTTATCAGGATCCTCAAAGACAGTGTTAATGGACTGCTCCACGAAACATAAGTGTAACTCTGTGAGATGAATTCCCACATCACCAAGAAGTTTCTAACAAAACTTCTTTCTAGTTTTCATCTGTGGATGTTTCCTTTGTCACCGTAAGGTTCATTGCGCTATGAAGTATCTAATTGCAGATTTCCAGAAAACTGTGTTAACAAACTGATCACTGAAGAGAAACCTGTAACTCTGTAAGTTGCATTCACACATGGCAATGCAGTTTCTCAGAAAGCTGCTCTTCAGTTATTATGTGAGGATATTTCCTTTTTCACCAGAGTCCTCAATGAGCTCCCAAATACACCTTTGCAGAATCCAGGACAACAGTGTTAGCAAACTGTTCCAAGAAGGGAAGGGTGGAACTCTGTGTGATGAAGTCACACGTCAGAAAGCAATCTCTCAGAAACCTTCTCTGTAGGTATTATGTGAGGATATTTCCTTTTTCACCATGGGTCTCAATGGGCTCTCAAATATCACTTTCCAGTTTCCACGAAAAGAGTGTTAGCAAAGTGCTTCCTGAAGTCTAAATTATAAGTCTTTGAGATGAACTCACAGATCAGAAAGAAGTTTCTCAGAAAGCTTCTTTCACGTTTTCAACGGATGAAATTTCCTTTATCAGCGTAGCCCTCAATGCGATCCAAGGAAGCCCTTCTCAGCTTCCTCAAAGACAGTGTTAATGGACTGCTACACGAAACATAAGTTTAACTCTTTGAGATGAATTCACACATCACCAAGAAGTTTCTAAGAAAGCTTCTTGCTAGTTTTCATCTGTGGAAGTTTCCTTTGTCACCGTAAAGTTCATTGCGCTATGAAGTATCTAAATGCAGATTTCCAGAAAACTGTGTTAACAAACTGATCACTGAAGAGAAATGTGTAACTCTGTGAGTTGCATTCACACATGGCAATACAGTTTCTCAGGAAGCTGCTCTTTAGTTATTATGTGAGGATGTTTCCTTTTTCACCAGAGCCCTCAATGAGCTCCCAAATATACCTTTGTAGAATCCACGACAACAGTGTTAGCAAACTGTTCCAAGAAGGGAAGGTTGTAACTCTGTGTGATGAAGTCACTCATCAGAAAGCAATCTCTCATAAAGCATCTCTGTAGTTATTGTGTGAGGATATTTCCTTTTTCACCATGGGTCCCTAAGGGCTCCCAAATATCACTTTCCAGATTCCACGAAAAGAGTGTTAGCAAACTGCTTCCTGAAGACGAAATTATAAGTCTGTGAGATGAACTCACAGATCAGAAAGAAGTTTCTCAGAAAGCTTCTTTCACGTTTTGAACGAATGAAATTTCCTTTATCAGCGTAGGCCTCAATGCGATCCAAGGAAGCCCTTCTCAGGTCCCTCAAAGACAGTGTTAATGGACTGCTCCACGATACATAAGTGTAACTCTCTGAGATGAATTCACATATCACCAAGAAGTGTCTAAGAAAGCTTCTTTCTAGTTTTCATCTGTGGATGTTTCCTTTCCCACCGTACGTTTCATTGCGCTATGAAGTATCTAACTGCAGATTTCCAGAAAACTGTGTTAACAAACTGCTCACTGACGAGAAACATGTAACTCTGTGAGTTGCATTCACACATGGCAGTGCAGTTTCTCAGAAAGCTGCTCTTTAGTTATTATGTGAGCATATTTCCTTTTTAACCAGAGCCATCAATGAGCTCCCAAATATACCTTTGCAGAATCCACGACAACAGTGTTAGCAAACTATTCCGAGAAGGGATGGGTGGAACTCGGTGTGATGAAGTCACACATCAGAAAGCAATCTCTCAGAAAGCTTCTCTGTAATTATTGTGTGAGGATATTTCCTTTATCACCAAGGGTCCCTATTGGCTCCCAAATATCACTTTCCAGTTTCCACGAAAAGAGTGTTAGCAAACTGTTTCCTGAAGTCTAAATGATAAGTCTGTGAGATGAACTCACAGATCAGAGAGAAGTTTCTCAGAAAGCTTCTATCACGTTTTGAACGGATTAAATTTCCTTTATCAGCATAGGGCTCAATGCGATCCAAGGAAGCTCTTCTCAGGTTCCTCAAAAACAGTGTTAATGGACTACTCCAGGAAGCATACGTGTAACTCTGTGAGATGAATTCACACATCACCAAGAAGTTTCTAAGAAAGCTTCTTTCTAGTTTTCATCTGTGGATGTTTCTTTTGTCACCGTAAGTTTCATTGCGCTATGAAGTATCTAATTGCAGATTTCCAGAAAACTGTGTTAACAAACTGATCACTGAAGAGAAACGTTTAACTCTGGGAGTTGCATTCACACATTCCAGTGCAGTTTCTCAGAAAGCTGCTCTTTATTTATTATGTGAGGGTATTTCCTTTTTCACCAGAGCCCTCAATGAGCTCCCAAATATACCTTTGCAGAATCCACGACCACAGTGTTACCAAACTGTTCCAAGAAGGGAAGGTGGGAACTCTGTGTGATGAAGTCACACATCAGAAAGCAATCTATCAGAAAGCTTCCAAGTACTTATTATGTGAGGATATTTCCTTTTTCACCATGGGTCCCTGTGGGCTCCCAAATATCACTTTCTACTTTCCACGAAAAGAGTGTTAGCAATCTGCTTCCTGAAGTCTATATGATAAGTCTGTGAGATGTACTCACAGATCAGAAAGAAGTTTCTCAGAAAGCTTCTTTCACGTTTTGAACGGATGAAATTTCCTTTATCAGCGTAGGCCTCTATGCAATCCATGGAAGCCCTTCTCAAGTTCCTCAAAGACAGTGTTAATGGACTGCTCCACGAAACATAAGTTTAACTCTGTGAGATGAATTCACACATCACCAAGCAGTTTCTAAGAAAGCTTTTTTCTAGTTTTCATATTTGGACGTTTCCTTTGTCACTGTAAGTTTCATTGCGCTATGAAGTATCTAATTGCAGATTTCCAGAAAACTGTGTTAACAAACTGATCACTGAAGAGAAACGTGTAACTCTGTGAGTTGCATTCACACATGGCAGTGCAATTTCTCAGAAAGCTGCTCTTTAGTTATTATGTGAGGATATTTCCTTTTTCACCAGAGCCCTAAAGGAGCTCCCAAATATACCTTTGCAGAATCCAGGACAACAGTGTTACCAAACTGTTCCAAGAATGGAAGGTGGGAACTCTGTGTGATGAAGTCACACATCAGAAAGCAATCTCTCTGAAAGCTTCTCTGTAGTTATTATGTGAGGATATTTCCTTTTTCACCATGGGTCACTGTGGGCTCCTAAATATCACTTTCCAGTTTCCACGAAAAGAGTGTTAGCAAACGGCTTCCTGAAGTCTATATTATAAGTCTGTTAGATGAACTCACAGATCAGAAAGAAGTTTCTCAGAAAGCTTCTTTCCCGTTTTGAACGGATGAAATTTCCTTTATCAGCGGAGGCCTCAATGCGGTTAAGGAAGCCCTTTTCATGTTCCTCAAAGACAGTGTTAATGGACTGCTCCAGGAAACATAAGTGTAATCCTGTGAGATGAATTCACACATCACCAAGATGTTTCTAAGAAAGTTTCTTTCTAGTTTTCATTTGTGGATGTTTCCCTTGTCACCGTAAGGTTCTTTGCGCTATGAAGTATCTAATTGCAGATTTCCAGAAAACTGTGTTAACAAACTGATCACTGAAGAGAAACGTTTAACTCTGGGAGTTGCATTCACACATGGCAGTGCAGTTTCTCAGAAAGCTGCTCTTTAGTTATTATGTGAGGATATTTCCTTTTTCACCAGAGCCCTCAGTGAGCTCCCTAATAAACCTTTGCAGAATCCACGACCACAGTGTTACCAAACTGTTCCAAGAAGGGAAGGTGGGAACTCTGTGTGATGAAGTCACACATCAGAAAGCAATCTATCAGAAAGCTTCTAAGTACTTATTATGTGAGGATATTTCCTTTTTCACCATGGGTCCCTGTGGGCTCCCAAATATCACTTTCCAGTTTCCACGAAAATAGTGCTAGCAAACTGCTTCCTGAAGTTTAAATTATAAGTCTGGGACACGAACTCACATATCAGAAAGAAGTTTCTCAGAAAGCTTCTTTCACGTTTTGAACGGATGAAATTTCCTTTATCAGCATCGGGCTCAATGCGATCCAAGGAAGCTCTTCTCAGGTTAGTCAAAAACGGTGTTAATGGACTAATCCAGGAAGCATACGTGTAACTCTGTGAGATGAATTCACACATCACCAAGATGTTTCTAAGAAAGCTTCTTTCTATTTTTCATTTGTGGATGTTTCCTTTGTCACCGTAAGGTTGATTGCGCTATGAAGTATCTAATTACAGATTTCCAGAAAACTGTGTTAACAAACTGATCACTAACGAGAAACACGTAATTCTGTGAGTTGCATTCACACATGGCAGTGCAGTTTCTCAGAAAGCTGTTCTTTAGTTATTATGTGAGGATATTTCCTTTTTCACCAGAGCCCTCAGTGAGCTCCCTAATAAACCTTTCCAGAGTCCACGACAACAGTGTTAGCAAACTGTTCCAAGAAGGGAAGGGTGGAACTCTGTGTGATGAAGTCACACATCAGAAAGCAATCTCTCAGAGAGCTTCTCTTTAGTTATTATGTGAGGATATTTCCTTTATCACCATGGGTCCCTATGGGCTCCCAAAAATCACTTTCCAGTTTCCACGAAAGGGGTGTTAGCAAACTGCTTCCTGATGTCTAAATTATAAGTCTGTGAGATGAACTCACAGATCAGAATGAAGTTTCTCAGAAAGCTTCTTTCACGTTTTGAACGGATGAAATTTCCTTGATCAGCGTAGGCCTCAATGCGATCCAAGGAAGCCCTTCTCAGGTTCCTCAAAGACAGTGTTAATGGACTGCTCCACGAAACATAAGTGTAACTCTGTGAGATGAATTCACACATCACCAAGAAGTTTCTAGGAAAGGTTCTTTTTGGTTTTCATCTGTGGATGCTTCCTTTGTCAATATAATTTTCAATGCGCTGTGAAGTACCTAATTGTAGATTTCCAGAAAACTCTGTTAACACACTGATCACTGAAGAGAAACGTGTAACTCTGTGAGTTGCATTCACCCATGGCAGTGCAGTTTCTCAGAAAGCTGCTCTTTAGTTATTATGTGAGGATATTTCCTTTTTCAACAGAGCCCTCAATGAGCTCCAAAATATACCTTTGCAGAATCCGCGACAACAGTGTTAGCAAACTGTTCCAAGACGGGAAGCGTGGAACTCTGTGTGATGAAGTCACACAGCAGAAAGCAATCTCTCAGAGAGCTTCTCTGTAGTTTTTATGTGAGGATATTTCCTTTATCACCATGGGTCCCTATGGGCTCCCAAATATCACTTTCCAGTTTCCACGAAGAGTGTTAGCAAACTGCTTCCTGATGTCTAAATTATAAGTCTGTGAGATGAACTCACAGATCAGAATGAAGTTTCTCAGAAAGCTTCTTTCACGTTTTGAAGGGATGAGATTTCCTTTATCAGCGTAGGCCTCAATGCGATCCAAGGAAGCCCTTCTCACGTTCCTCAAAGACAGTGTTAATGGACTGCTCCACGAAAAATAAGTGTAACTCGGTGAGATGAATTCACACATCACCAAGCAGTTTCTAAGAAAGCTTCTTTTTGTTTTCATCTGTGGATGTTTTCTTTGTCACCGTAAGTTTCGTTGTGCTATGAAGTATCTAACTGCAGATTTCCAGAAAACTGTGTTAACAAACTGACCACTGAAGAGAAACGTGTAACTCTGTGAGTTGCATTCACACATGGCACTGCAGTTTCTCAGAACGCTGCTCTTTAGTTATTATGTGAGGTTATTTCCTTTTTCACCAGAGCCCTCAAAGAGATCCCTAAAATACCTTTGCAGAATCCACGACAACAGTGTTAGCAAACTGTTCCAAGAACGGAAGGTTGGAACTCTGTGATGAAGTCACACATCAGAAAGCAATCTCTCAGAAAGCTTCTCTGTAGTTATTATGTGAGGATATTTCCTTTTTCACGATGGGTCCCTGTGGGCTCCCAAATATCACTTTCCTGTTTCCACGAAAATAGTGTTAGCAAACTGCTTCCTGAAGTCTAAATTATAAGTCTGTGAGATGAATTCACATATCAGAAAGAAGCTTCTCAGAAAGCTTCTTTCACGTTTTTAATGGATGAAATTTCCTTTATAAGCGTAGGCCTCAATGCGATCCAAGGAAGCCCTTCTCAGGTTCCTCAAAGACAGTGTTAATGGACTGCTCCACGAAACATAAGTGTAACTCTGTGAGATAAATTCACACATCACCAAGAAGTTTCTAAGGAAGCTTCTTTCTAGTTTTCATGTGCGGATGTTTCCTTTGTCACCGTAAGTTTCATTGCGCTATGAAGTATCTAATTACAGATTTCCAGAAAACTGTGTTAACAAACTGATCACTGAAGAGAAACGTGTAACTCTGTGAGTTGCATTCACACATGGCAATGCAGTTTCTCATAAAGCTGCTCTTTAGTTATTATGTGAGGATATTTCCTTTTTCACCATGGGTCCCTAAGCGCTCCCAAATATCACTTTCCAGGTTCCATGAAAAGAGTGTTAGCAAACTGCTTACTGACGTCTAAATTATCAGACTGTGAGATGAACTCACGGATCAGAAAGAAGTTTCTCAGAAAGCTTCTTTCACGTTTTGAATGGATGAAATTTCCATGATAAGCGTAGGCCTCAATGCAATCCAAGGAAGCCCTTCTCAGGTTCCTCAAAGACAGTGTTAATGGACTCCTCCACGAAAAATAAGTGTAACTCTGTGAGATGAATTCACATATCACCAAGAAGTTTCTAAGAAAGCTTCTTTCTAGTTTTCATCTGTGGATGTTTCCTTTCTCACCGTAAGTTTCATTGCGGTATGAAGTTTCTAATTGCAGATTTCCAGAAAACTGTGTTAACAAACTGATCACTGAAGAGAAACGTGTAACTCTGTGAGTAACATTCCCACATGGCAGTGTAGTTTCTCAGAAAGCTGCTCTTTTGTTATTATGTGAGGATATTTCCTTTCTTACCAGAGCTCTCAATGAGCTCCCAAATATACCTTTGCAGAATCCACGACAACAGTGTTAGCAAACTGTTCCAAGAAGGGAAGGGTGGAACTCTGTGTGATGAAGTCACACATCAGAAAGCAATCTCTCAGAAAGCTTCTCTGTAGTTATTATGTGAGGATATTTCCTTTATCACCATGGGTCCCTAAGGGCTCCCAAATATCACTTTTCAGTTACCAAGAAAAGAGTGTTAGCAAACTGCTTCCGGAAGTCTAAATTATAAGTCTGTGAGATGAACTCAGAGATCAGAAAGAAGTTTCTCAGAAAGATTCTTTCACGTTTTGAACGGATGAAATTTCCTTTCTCAGCCTAGGCCTCAATGCAATCCAAGGAAGCCCTTCTCAGGTTCCTCAAAGACAGTGTTAATGGACTCCTCCACGAAAAATAAGTGTAACTCTGTGAGATGAATTCACATATCACCAAGAAGTTTCTAAGAAAGCTTCTTTCTAGTTTTCATCTGTGGATGTTTCCTTTCTCACCGTAAGTTTCATTGCGGTATGAAATTTCTAATTGCAGATTTCCAGAAAACTGTGTTAACAAACTGATCACTGAAGAGAAACGTGTAACTCTGTGAGTAACATTCCCACATGGCAGTGTAGTTTCTCAGAAAGCTGCTCTTTTGTTATTATGTGAGGGTATTTCCTTTTTCACCAGAGCCCTCAATGAGCTCCCAAATATCCCTTTGCACAATCCACGACAACAGTGTTACCAAACTGTTCCAAGAAGGGAAGGTGGGAACTCTGTGTGATGAAGTCACACATCAGAAAGCAATCTCTCAGAAAGCTTCTCTGTAGTTATTATGTGAGTATATTTCCTTTTTCACCATGGGTCCCTATAGGTTCCCAAATATCACTTTTCACTTTCCAGGCAAAGAGTGTTAGGAAACTGCTTCCTGAAGTCTAAATTACAAGTCTGTGAGATGAACTCACAGATCAGAAAGAAGTTTCTCGGAAAGCTTCTTTCACATTTTGAACGGACGAAATTTCCTTTATCAGAGGACTCAATGCAATCAAGGAAGCCCTTCTCAGGTTAATCAAAGACAGCGTTAATGGACTGCTCCACGAAACATAAGTGTAACTCTGTGACATGAATTCACATATCACCAAGAAATGCCTAAGAAAGCTTCTTTCTAGTTTTCATCTGTGGATGTTTCCTTTGTCACCGTAAGATTCATTGCGCTATGAAGTATCTAATTGCAGATTTCCAGAAAACTGTGTTAACAAACTGATCACTGAAGAGAAACGTGTAACTCTGTGAGTTGCATTCACACATGGCAGTGCAGTTTGTCAGAAAGCTGCTCTTTAGTTATTATGTGAGGATATTTCCTTTTTCACCAGAGCCCTCAAAGAGCTCCCAAATATACCTTTGCAGAATCCACGACAACAGTGTTAGCAAACTGTTCCAAGAAGGGAAGGGTGGATCTCTGTGTGATGAAGTCACACATGAGAAAGCAATCTCTCAGAAAGCTTCTCTGTAGTTATTATGTGAGGATATTTCCTTTTTCACCATGGGTCCCTATGGGCTCCCAAATATCACTTTCCAGTTTCCAAGAATAGAGTGTTAGCAAACTTCTTCCTGAAGTCTAAATTATAAGTCTGTGAGATGAACTCACAGATCAGAAAGAAGTTTCTCAGAAAGCTTCTTTCCCGTTTTGAACGGATGAAATTTCCTTTATCAGCGGAGGCCTCAATGCGATTTAAGGAAGCCCTTTTCATGTTCCTCAAAGACAGTGTTAATGGACTGCTCCAGGAAACATAAGTGTAATCCTGTGAGATGAATTCACACATCACCAAGATGTTTCTAAGAAAGTTTCTTTCTAGTTTTCATTTGTGGATGTTTCCCTTGTCACCGTAAGGTTCTTTGCGCTATGAAGTATCTAATTGCAGATTTCCAGAAAACTGTGTTAACAAACTGATCACTGAAGAGAAACGTTTAACTCTGGGAGTTGCATTCACACATGGCAGTGCAGTTTCTCAGAAAGCTGCTCTTTAGTTATTATGTGAGGATATTTCCTTTTTCACCAGAGCCCTCAGTGAGCTCCCTAATAAACCTTTGCAGAATCCACGACCACAGTGTTACCAAACTGTTCCAAGAAGGGAAGGTGGGAACTCTGTGTGATGAAGTCACACATCAGAAAGCAATCTATCAGAAAGCTTCTAAGTACTTATTATGTGAGGATATTTCCTTTTTCACCATGGGTCCCTGTGGGCTCCCAAATATCACTTTCCAGTTTCCACGAAAATAGTGCTAGCAAACTGCTTCCTGAAGTTTAAATTATAAGTCTGGGACACGAACTCACATATCAGAAAGAAGTTTCTCAGAAAGTTTCTTTAACGTTTTGAACGGATGAAATTTCCTTTATCAGCATAGGGCTCAATGCGATCCAAGGAAGCTCTTCTCAGGTTAGTCAAAAACGGTGTTAATGGACTAATCCAGGAAGCATACGTGTAACTCTGTGAGATGAATTCACACATCACCAAGATGTTTCTAAGAAAGCTTCTTTCTATTTTTCATTTGTGGATGTTTCCTTTGTCACCGTAAGGTTGATTGCGCTATGAAGTATCTAATTACAGATTTCCAGAAAACTGTGTTAACAAACTGATCACTAACGAGAAACACGTAACTCTGTGAGTTGCATTCACACATGGCAGTGCAGTTTCTCAGAAAGCTGTTCTTTAGTTATTATGTGAGGATATTTCCTTTTTCACCAGAGCCCTCAGTGAGCTCCCTAATAAACCTTTCCAGAGTCCACGACAACAGTGTTAGCAAACTGTTCCAAGAAGGGAAGGGTGGAACTCTGTGTGATGAAGTCACACATCAGAAAGCAATCTCTCAGAGAGCTTCTCTTTAGTTATTATGTGAGGATATTTCCTTTATCACCATGGGTCCCTATGGGCTCCCAAAAATCACTTTCCAGTTTCCACGAAAGGGGTGTTAGCAAACTGCTTCCTGATGTCTAAATTATAAGTCTGTGAGATGAACTCACAGATCAGAATGAAGTTTCTCAGAAAGCTTCTTTCACGTTTTGAACGGATGAAATTTCCTTGATCAGCGTAGGCCTCAATGCGATCCAAGGAAGCCCTTCTCAGGTTCCTCAAAGACAGTGTTAATGGACTGCTCCACGAAACATAAGTGTAACTCTGTGAGATGAATTCACACATCACCAAGAAGTTTCTAGGAAAGGTTGTTTTTGGTTTTCATCTGTGGATGCTTCCTTTGTCAATATAATTTTCAATGCGCTGTGAAGTACCTAATTGTAGATTTCCAGAAAACTCTGTTAACACACTGATCACTGAAGAGAAACGTGTAACTCTGTGAGTTGCATTCACCCATGGCAGTGCAGTTTCTCAGAAAGCTGCTCTTTAGTTATTATGTGAGGATATTTCCTTTTTCAACAGAGCCCTCAATGAGCTCCAAAATATACCTTTGCAGAATCCACGACAACAGTGTTAGCAAACTGTTCCAAGACGGGAAGCGTGGAACTCTGTGTGATGAAGTCACACAGCAGAAAGCAATCTCTCAGAGAGCTTCTCTGTAGTTTTTATGTGAGGATATTTCCTTTATCACCATGGGTCCCTATGGGCTCCCAAATATCACTTTCCAGTTTCCACGAAGAGTGTTAGCAAACTGCTTCCTGATGTCTAAATTATAAGTCTGTGAGATGAACTCACAGATCAGAATGAAGTTTCTCAGAAAGCTTCTTTCACGTTTTGAAGGGATGAGATTTCCTTTATCAGCGTAGGCCTCAATGCGATCCAAGGAAGCCCTTCTCACGTTCCTCAAAGACAGTGTTAATGGACTGCTCCACGAAAAATAAGTGTAACTCGGTGAGATGAATTCACATATCACCAAGCAGTTTCAAGAAAGCTTCTTTTTGTTTTCATCTGTGGATGTTTTCTTTGTCACCGTAAGTTTCGTTGTGCTACGAAGTATCTAATTGCAGATTTCCAGAAAACTGTGTTAACAAACTGATCACTGAAGAGAAACGTGTAACTCTGTGAGTTGCATTCACACATGGCACTGCAGTTTCTCAGAACGCTGCTCTTTAGTTATTATGTGAGGTTATTTCCTTTTTCACCAGAGCCCTCAAAGAGATCCCTAATATACCTTTGCAGAATCCACGACAACAGTGTTAGCAAACTGTTCCAAGAACGGAAGGTTGGAACTCTGTGATGAAGTCACACATCAGAAAGCAATCTCTCAGAAAGCTTCTCTGTAGTTATTATGTGAGGATATTTCCTTTTTCACGATGGGTCCCTGTGGGCTCCCAAATATCACTTTCCTGTTTCCACGAAAATAGTGTTAGCAAACTGCTTCCTGAAGTCTAAATTATAAGTCTGTGAGATGAACTCACATATCAGAAAGAAGCTTCTCAGAAAGCTTCTTTCACGTTTTTAATGGATGAAATTTCCTTTATAAGCGTAGGCCTCAATGCGATCCAAGGAAGCCCTTCTCAGGTTCCTCAAAGACAGTGTTAATGGACTGCTCCACGAAACATAAGTGTAACTCTGTGAGATAAATTCACACATCACCAAGAAGTTTCTAAGGAAGCTTCTTTCTAGTTTTCATGTGCGGATGTTTCCTTTGTCACCGTAAGTTTCATTGCGCTATGAAGTATCTAATTACAGATTTCCAGAAAACTGTGTTAACAAACTGATCACTGAAGAGAAACGTGTAACTCTGTGAGTTGCATTCACACATGGCAATGCAGTTTCTCATAAAGCTGCTCTTTAGTTATTATGTGAGGATATTTCCTTTTTCACCATGGGTCCCTAAGCGCTCCCAAATATCACTTTCCAGGTTCCATGAAAAGAGTGTTAGCAAACTGCTTACTGACGTCTAAATTATCAGACTGTGAGATGAACTCACGGATCAGAAAGAAGTTTCTCAGAAAGCTTCTTTCACGTTTTGAATGGATGAAATTTCCATGATAAGCGTAGGCCTCAATGCAATCCAAGGAAGCCCTTCTCAGGTTCCTCAAAGACAGTGTTAATGGACTCCTCCACGAAAAATAAGTGTAACTCTGTGAGATGAATTCACATATCACCAAGAAGTTTCTAAGAAAGCTTCTTTCTAGTTTTCATCTGTGGATGTTTCCTTTCTCACCGTAAGTTTCATTGCGGTATGAAGTTTCTAATTGCAGATTTCCAGAAAACTGTGTTAACAAACTGATCACTGAAGAGAAACGTGTAACTCTGTGAGTAACATTCCCACATGGCAGTGTAGTTTCTCAGAAAGCTGCTCTTTTGTTATTATGTGAGGATATTTCCTTTCTTACCAGAGCTCTCAATGAGCTCCCAAATATACCTTTGCAGAATCCACGACAACAGTGTTAGCAAACTGTTCCAAGAAGGGAAGGGTGGAACTCTGTGTGATGAAGTCACACATCAGAAAGCAATCTCTCAGAAAGCTTCTCTGTAGTTATTATGTGAGGATATTTCCTTTATCACCATGGGTCCCTAAGGGCTCCCAAATATCACTTTTCAGTTACCAAGAAAAGAGTGTTAGCAAACTGCTTCCGGAAGTCTAAATTATAAGTCTGTGAGATGAACTCAGAGATCAGAAAGAAGTTTCTCAGAAAGATTCTTTCACGTTTTGAACGGATGAAATTTCCTTTCTCAGCCTAGGCCTCAATGCAATCCAAGGAAGCCCTTCTCAGGTTCCTCAAAGACAGTGTTAATGGACTCCTCCACGAAAAATAAGTGTAACTCTGTGAGATGAATTCACATATCACCAAGAAGTTTCTAAGAAAGCTTCTTTCTAGTTTTCATCTGTGGATGTTTCCTTTCTCACCGTAAGTTTCATTGCGGTATGAAGTTTCTAATTGCAGATTTCCAGAAAACTGTGTTAACAAACTGATCACTGAAGAGAAACGTGTAACTCTGTGAGTAACATTCCCACATGGCAGTGTAGTTTCTCAGAAAGCTGCTCTTTTGTTATTATGTGAGGGTATTTCCTTTTTCACCAGAGCCCTCAATGAGCTCCCAAATATCCCTTTGCACAATCCACGACAACAGTGTTACCAAACTGTTCCAAGAAGGGAAGGTGGGAACTCTGTGTGATGAAGTCACACATCAGAAAGCAATCTCTCAGAAAGCTTCTCTGTAGTTATTATGTGAGTATATTTCCTTTTTCACCATGGGTCCCTATAGGTTCCCAAATATCACTTTTCACTTTCCAGGCAAAGAGTGTTAGGAAACTGCTTCCTGAAGTCTAAATTACAAGTCTGTGAGATGAACTCACAGATCAGAAAGAAGTTTCTCGGAAAGCTTCTTTCACATTTTGAACGGACGAAATTTCCTTTATCAGAGGACTCAATGCAATCAAGGAAGCCCTTCTCAGGTTAATCAAAGACAGCGTTAATGGACTGCTCCACGAAACATAAGTGTAACTCTGTGACATGAATTCACATATCACCAAGAAATGCCTAAGAAAGCTTCTTTCTAGTTTTCATCTGTGGATGTTTCCTTTGTCACCGTAAGATTCATTGCGCTATGAAGTATCTAATTGCAGATTTCCAGAAAACTGTGTTAACAAACTGATCACTGAAGAGAAACGTGTAACTCTGTGAGTTGCATTCACACATGGCAGTGCAGTTTGTCAGAAAGCTGCTCTTTAGTTATTATGTGAGGATATTTCCTTTTTCACCAGAGCCCTCAAAGAGCTCCCAAATATACCTTTGCAGAATCCACGACAACAGTGTTAGCAAACTGTTCCAAGAAGGGAAGGGTGGATCTCTGTGTGATGAAGTCACACATGAGAAAGCAATCTCTCAGAAAGCTTCTCTGTAGTTATTATGTGAGGATATTTCCTTTTTCACCATGGGTCCCTATGGGCTCCCAAATATCACTTTCCAGTTTCCAAGAATAGAGTGTTAGCAAACTGCTTCCTGAAGTCTAAATTATAAGTCTGTGAGATGAACTCACAGATCAGAAAGAAGTTTCTCAGAAAGCTTCTTTCCCGTTTTGAACGGATGAAATTTCCTTTATCAGCGGAGGCCTCAATGCGATTTAAGGAAGCCCTTTTCATGTTCCTCAAAGACAGTGTTAATGGACTGCTCCAGGAAACATAAGTGTAATCCTGTGAGATGAATTCACACATCACCAAGATGTTTCTAAGAAAGTTTCTTTCTAGTTTTCATTTGTGGATGTTTCCCTTGTCACCGTAAGGTTCTTTGCGCTATGAAGTATCTAATTGCAGATTTCCAGAAAACTGTGTTAACAAACTGATCACTGAAGAGAAACGTTTAACTCTGGGAGTTGCATTCACACATGGCAGTGCAGTTTCTCAGAAAGCTGCTCTTTAGTTATTATGTGAGGATATTTCCTTTTTCACCAGAGCCCTCAGTGAGCTCCCTAATAAACCTTTGCAGAATCCACGACCACAGTGTTACCAAACTGTTCCAAGAAGGGAAGGTGGGAACTCTGTGTGATGAAGTCACACATCAGAAAGCAATCTATCAGAAAGCTTCTAAGTACTTATTATGTGAGGATATTTCCTTTTTCACCATGGGTCCCTGTGGGCTCCCAAATATCACTTTCCAGTTTCCACGAAAATAGTGCTAGCAAACTGCTTCCTGAAGTTTAATTTATAAGTCTGGGACACGAACTCACATATCAGAAAGAAGTTTCTCAGAAAGTTTCTTTAACGTTTTGAACGGATGAAATTTCCTTTATCAGCATAGGGCTCAATGCGATCCAAGGAAGCTCTTCTCAGGTTAGTCAAAAACGGTGTTAATGGACTAATCCAGGAAGCATACGTGTAACTCTGTGAGATGAATTCACACATCACCAAGATGTTTCTAAGAAAGCTTCTTTCTATTTTTCATTTGTGGATGTTTCCTTTGTCACCGTAAGGTTGATTGCGCTATGAAGTATCTAATTACAGATTTCCAGAAAACTGTGTTAACAAACTGATCACTAACGAGAAACACGTAACTCTGTGAGTTGCATTCACACATGGCAGTGCAGTTTCTCAGAAAGCTGTTCTTTAGTTATTATGTGAGGATATTTCCTTTTTCACCAGAGCCCTCAGTGAGCTCCCTAATAAACCTTTCCAGAGTCCACGACAACAGTGTTAGCAAACTGTTCCAAGAAGGGAAGGGTGGAACTCTGTGTGATGAAGTCACACATCAGAAAGCAATCTCTCAGAGAGCTTCTCTTTAGTTATTATGTGAGGATATTTCCTTTATCACCATGGGTCCCTATGGGCTCCCAAAAATCACTTTCCAGTTTCCACGAAAGGGGTGTTAGCAAACTGCTTCCTGATGTCTAAATTATAAGTCTGTGAGATGAACTCACAGATCAGAATGAAGTTTCTCAGAAAGCTTCTTTCACGTTTTGAACGGATGAAATTTCCTTGATCAGCGTAGGCCTCAATGCGATCCAAGGAAGCCCTTCTCAGGTTCCTCAAAGACAGTGTTAATGGACTGCTCCACGAAACATAAGTGTAACTCTGTGAGATGAATTCACACATCACCAAGAAGTTTCTAGGAAAGGTTGTTTTTGGTTTTCATCTGTGGATGCTTCCTTTGTCAATATAATTTTCAATGCGCTGTGAAGTACCTAATTGTAGATTTCCAGAAAACTCTGTTAACACACTGATCACTGAAGAGAAACGTGTAACTCTGTGAGTTGCATTCACCCATGGCAGTGCAGTTTCTCAGAAAGCTGCTCTTTAGTTATTATGTGAGGATATTCCCTTTTTCAACAGAGCCCTCAATGAGCTCCAAAATATACCTTTGCAGAATCCACGACAACAGTGTTAGCAAACTGTTCCAAGACGGGAAGCGTGGAACTCTGTGTGATGAAGTCACACAGCAGAAAGCAATCTCTCAGAGAGCTTCTCTGTAGTTTTTATGTGAGGATATTTCCTTTATCACCATGGGTCCCTATGGGCTCCCAAATATCACTTTCCAGTTTCCACGAAGAGTGTTAGCAAACTGCTTCCTGATGTCTAAATTATAAGTCTGTGAGATGAACTCACAGATCAGAATGAAGTTTCTCAGAAAGCTTCTTTCACGTTTTGAAGGGATGAGATTTCCTTTATCAGCGTAGGCCTCAATGCGATCCAAGGAAGCCCTTCTCACGTTCCTCAAAGACAGTGTTAATGGACTGCTCCACGAAAAATAAGTGTAACTCGGTGAGATGAATTCACATATCACCAAGCAGTTTCAAGAAAGCTTCTTTTTGTTTTCATCTGTGGATGTTTCTTTCTCACCGTAAGTTTCGTTGTGCTACGAAGTATCTAATTGCAGATTTCCAGAAAACTGTGTTAACAAACTGATCATGAAGAGAAACGTGTAACTCTGTGAGTTGCATTCACACATGGCACTGCAGTTT
>NC_044550.1:124373635-124386542 GCF_007565055.1 Rhinopithecus roxellana | reverse complement strand
TTCATCTCACAGACTTATAACTTAAAACCTCAGGAAGCATTTGCTATCACTCTTTTCGTGGAATCTTTAAAGTGATACTTGGGAGCCCATAGGGGCCCATGGTGAAAAGGAAATCTCCTCACATAATAACTAGAGAGAAGCTTTCTAGAGATTGCTTTCTGATGTGTGACTTCATCTCACAGAGTTCCACCCTTCCCTTCTTGGAACAGTTTGCTAACACTGTTTCCTGGATTCTGCAAAGTGATATTTGGGAGCTCATGAGGCTCTGGTGAAAAAGCAAATATCCTCCCATAATAACTGGGAGAAGCTCCTGAGAAACTGCACATGCCCATGTGTGAATGCAACTCACAGAGTTACACGTTTCTCTTCAGTGATCAGTTTGTTAACACAGTTTTCTGGAAATCTGCATTAGATACTTCTAGCGCAATGAAACTTACGGTGACACAAGGAAACATCCACTGATGAAAATCTAGAAAGAACGTTCTTAGAAGACTTCTTGGATGATTGTGAAATTCACATCTCAACAGAGTACCACCCACTTATGTTTTCGTGAAGCAGTCATTAACACTGTCTTTGAGGAACCTGAAGAAAGGGCTTGCTTGGATCGGCATTGAAGGCGCTACGCTGATAAAGGAAATTTCCATCCACTTCAAAACGTGAATGAAGGCTTTCTGAGAAAACTTCTTTCTTGATCTGTGAGTTCATCTCACAGACTTATCATTTAGACTTCAGAAGCAGTTTGCTAACACTCTTTCGTGGAAACTGAAAGCTGATATCTTTGGGAGTCCCCTTAGGGAACCCTGGTGAAAAGGAAATATCCTCACATAATAACTACAGAGAAGCTTTCTGAGAGATTGCTTTCTGATGTGTGACTTCATCACACAGAGTTCTACCCTTCCCTTCTTGGAACAGTTTGCTAACACTGTTGTCGTGGATTCTGCAACGGTATACTTTGGGAGCTCATTGAGGGCTCTGGTGAAAAAGGAAATATCCTCACATAATAACTAAAGAGCAGCTTTCTGAGAAACTTGCACTGCCATGTGTGAATGCAACTCACAGAGTTACACGTTCTCTTCAGTGATCAGTTTGTTAACACAGTTTTCTGGAAATCTGCAATTAGATACTTCATAGCGCAATGAAACTTACGGTGACAAAGGAAACATCCACAGATGAAACTAGAAAGAAGCTTTCCTAGACACTCTTGGTGATGTGTAAATTCATCTCACAGAGTTACACTTATGTTTCGTGGAGCAGTCCATTAACACTGTCCTTGAGGAACCTGAGAAGGGCTTCTGGATCGCATTGAGGCCTACTGCTGATAAAGGAAATTTCATCCGTTCAAAACGTGAAAGAAGCTTTCTGAGAAACTTCTTTCTGATCTGTGAGTTAATCTCACAGACTTATAATTTAGACTTCAGGAAGCAGTTTGCTAACACTCTTTTCGTGGAAACTGGAAAAGTGATATTTTGAGCCCATAGGGACCCATGGTGAAAAAGGAAATATCCTCACATAATAACTACAGAGAAGCTTTCTGAGAGATTGCTTTCTGATGTGTGACTTTCATCACACAGAGTTCCAACCTTCCCTTCTTGGAACAGTTTGCTAACACTGTTGTCGTGGATTCTGCAAAGGTATACTTGGGAGCTCATTGAGGGCTCTGGTGAAAAAGGAAATATCCTCACATAATAACTAAAGAGCAGCTTTGTGAGAAACTGCACTGCCATGTGTGAATGCAACTCACAGAGTTACACGTTTCTCTTCAGTGATCAGTTTGTTAACACAGTTTTCTGGAAATCTGCAATGAGATAATTCATAGCGCAATGAAACTTAAGGTGACAAAGGAAACATCCACAGATGAAAACTAGAAAGAAGCTTTCTTAGACACCTCTTGGTGATATGTGAATTCATCTCACAGAGTTACACTTATGTTTCGTGGAGCAGTCCATTAACACTGTCTTTGAGGAACCTGAGAAGGGCTCCCTGGATTGCATTGATCCCGACGCTGATAAAGGAAATTTCATCCGTTCAAAACGTGAAAGAAGCTTTCTGAGAAACTTCTTTCTGATCTGGGAGTTGATCTCACAGACGTATAATTTCGACTTCAGGAAGCAGTTTGCTAACACTCTTTTCGTGGAAACTGGAAAGTGATATTTGGGAGCCCCTAGGGACCCATGGTGATAAAGGAAATATCCTCACATAATAACTACAGAGAAGCTTTCTGAGAGATTGCTTTCTGATGTGTGACTTCATCACACAGAGTTCCACCCTTCCCTTCTTGGAACTGTTTGCTAACACTGTTGTTGTGGATTCTGCATAGGTATATTTGGGAGCTCATTGAGGGCTCTGGTGAAAAAGGAAATATCCTCACATAATAACTAAAGAGCAGCTTTCTGAGAAACTGCACTTCCATGTCTGAATTCAACTCACAGAGTTACACGTTTCTCTTCAGTGATCAGTTTGTTAACACAGTTTTCTGGAAATCTGCAATTAGATACTTCATAGCGCAATGAAACTTATGGTGACAAAGGAAAAATCCACAGATGAAAACTAGAAAGCAAGTTCCTTAGAAACTTCTTGGTGATGTGTGAATTCATCTCACAGAGTTACACTTATGTTTCGTGGAGCAGTCCATTAACACTGTCTTTGAGGAACCTGAGAAGGGTTCCTTGGATTGCATTGAGGCCTACGCTTATAACGGAAATTTCATCCATTCAAAACGTGAAAGATGCTTTCTGAGAAACTTCTTTCTGATCTGTGTGTTCATCTCACAGACTTATAATTTAAACTTCAGGAAGGAGTTTGCTAACACTCTTTTCGTGGAAACTGGAAAGTGATATTTGGGAGCCCTTAGGGACCCATGGTGATAAAGGAAATATCCTCACATAATAACTACAGAGAAGCTGTCTGAGAGATTGCTTTCTGATGTGTGACTTCATCACACCGAGTTCCACACATCCCTTCTTGGAACAGTTTGCTAACACTGTTGTCGTGGATTCTGCAAAGGTATATTTGGGAGCTCATTGAGGGCTCCGGTGAAAAAGGAAATATCCTCACATAACAACTAAAGAGCAGCTTTCTGAGAAACTGCACTGCCATGTGTGAATGCAACTCACGGTGTTACACGTTTCTCTTCAGTGATCAGTTTGTTAACACAGTTTTCTGGAAATCTGCAATTAGATACTTCATAGCTCAATGAAGCTGACGGTGAAAAAGGAAACATCCACAGATGACAACTAGAAAGAAGCTTTCTTAGACACTTCTTGGTGATGTGTAAATTCATCTCACAGAGTTACACTTATGTTTTGTGGAGCAGTCCATTAACACTGTCTTAGAGGAACCTGAGAAGGGCTTCCTGGATTGCCTTTAGGCCTACGCTGATAAAGGAAATTTCATCCGTTCAAAACGTGAAAGAAGCTTTCTGAGAAACTTCTTTCGGATCTGTGAGTTCATCTCACAGACTTTATAATTTAGACTTCAGGAAGCAGTTTGCTAACACTCTTTTCGTGGAAACTGGAAAGTGATATTTTTGAGCCCATAGGGACCCATGGTGAAAAAGGAAATATCCTCACATAATAACTACAGAGAAGCTTTTTGAGAGATTGCTTTCTGATGTGTGACTTCATCACACAGAGTTCCACCCTTCCCTACTTGGAACAGTTAGCTAACCCTGTTGTCGTGGATTCTGCAAAGGTATATTTAGGAGCTCATTGAGGGCTCCGGTGAAAAAGAAATATCCTCACATAATAAGTAAAGAGCAGCTTTCTGAGAAACTGCATTGCCATGTGTGAATGCAACTCACAGAGTTACACGTTTCTCTTCAGTGATCAGTTTGTTTAACACAGTTTTCTGGAAATATGCAATAGATACTTCATAGCGCAATGAAACTTACGGTGAAAAAGGAAACATCCACAGATGAAAACTGGAAAGAAGCTTTCTTAGAAACTTCTTGGTGATGTGTGAATTCATCTCACAGAGTTACACTTATGTTTCATGGAGCAGTCCATTAACACTGTCTTTGAGGAACCTGAGAAGGGTTTCCTTGGATTGCATTGAGGCCTACGCTGATAACGGAAATTTCATCCATTCAAAACGTGAAAGATGCTTTCTGAGAAACTTCTTTCTGATCTGTGTGTTCATCTCACAGACTTATAATTTAAACTTCAGGAAGCAGGTTGCTAACACTCTTTTCGTGGAAACTGGAAAGTGATATTTGGGAGCCCCTAGGGAACCATGGTGATAAAGGAAATATCCTCACATAATAACTACAGAGAAGCTTTGTGAGAGATTGCTTTCTGATGTGTGACTTCATCACACAGAGTTCCACCCTTCCCTTCTTGGAACAGTTTGCTAACACTGTTGTCCTGGATTCTGCAAAGTGATATTTGGGAGCTCATTGAGGGCTATGGTGAAAAAGCAAATATCCTCCCATAATAACTGGAGAGAAGCTCTCTGAGAAACTGCATTGCCATGTGTGAATGCAACTCACAGAGTTACACGTTTCTCTTCAGTGATCAGTTTGCTAACACAGTTTTCTAGAAATCTGCCATTAGATACTTCATAGCGCAATGAAGCTTACGGTGACAAAGGAAATATACTCAGTGGAAAACTAGAAAGAAGCTTTCTTAGAAACTTCTTGGTGATGTGTGAGTTCATCTCACAGAGTTACACTTATGTTTCGTGGAGCAGTGCATTAACACTGTCTTTGAGGAAACTGAGAAGGGCTTCTTTGGATCGCATTGAGGCCTACGCTGGTAAAGGAAATTTCATCCGTTCAAAACGTGAAAGAAGCTTTCTGAGAAACTTCTTTCTGATCTGTGAGTTCATCTCACAGACTTATAACTTAAACCTCAGGAAGCAGTTTGCTATCACTCTTTTCGTGGAATCTTTAAAGTGATACTTGGGAGCCCATAGGGGCCCATGGTGAAAAAGGAAATCTCCTCACATAATAACTAGAGAGAAGCTTTCTAGAGATTGCTTCCTGATGTGTGACTTCATCTCACAGAGTTCCACCCTTCCCTTCTTGGAACAGTTTGCTAACACTGTTGTCCTGGATTCTGCAAAGTGATATTTGGGAGCTCATTGAGGGCTATGGTGAAAAAGCAAATATCCTCCCATAATAACTGGAGAGAAGCTCTCTGAGAAACTGCATTGCCATGTGTGAATGCAACTCACAGAGTTACACGTTTCTCTTCAGTGATCAGTTTGCTAACACAGTTTTCTAGAAATCTGCAATTAGATACTTCATAGCGCAATGAAGCTTACGGTGACAAAGGAAATATACTCAGTGGAAAACTAGAAAGAAGCTTTCTTAGAAACTTCTTGGTGATGTGTGAGTTCATCTCACAGAGTTACACTTATGTTTCGTGGAGCAGTGCATTAACACTGTCTTTGAGGAAACTGAGAAGGGCTTCTTTGGATCGCATTGAGGCCTACGCTGGTAAAGGAAATTTCATCCGTTCAAAACGTGAAAGAAGCTTTCTGAGAAACTTCTTTCTGATCTGTGAGTTCATCTCACAGACTTATAACTTAAACCTCAGGAAGCAGTTTGCTATCACTCTTTTCGTGGAATCTTTAAAGTGATACTTGGGAGCCCATAGGGGCCCATGGTGAAAAAGGAAATCTCCTCACATAATAACTAGAGAGAAGCTTTCTAGAGATTGCTTCCTGATGTGTGACTTCATCTCACAGAGTTCCACCCTTCCCTTCTTGGAACAGTTTGCTAACACTGTTGTCCTGGATTCTGCAAAGTGATATTTGGGAGCTCATTGAGGGCTATGGTGAAAAAGCAAATATCCTCCCATAATAACTGGAGAGAAGCTCTCTGAGAAACTGCATTGCCATGTGTGAATGCAACTCACAGAGTTACACGTTTCTCTTCAGTGATCAGTTTGCTAACACAGTTTTCTAGAAATCTGCAATTAGATACTTCATAGCGCAATGAAGCTTACGGTGACAAAGGAAATATACTCAGTGGAAAACTAGAAAGAAGCTTTCTTAGAAACTTCTTGGTGATGTGTGAGTTCATCTCACAGAGTTACACTTATGTTTCGTGGAGCAGTGCATTAACACTGTCTTTGAGGAAACTGAGAAGGGCTTCTTTGGATCGCATTGAGGCCTACGCTGGTAAAGGAAATTTCATCCGTTCAAAACGTGAAAGAAGCTTTCTGAGAAACTTCTTTCTGATCTGTGAGTTCATCTCACAGACTTATAACTTAAACCTCAGGAAGCAGTTTGCTATCACTCTTTTCGTGGAATCTTTAAAGTGATACTTGGGAGCCCATAGGGGCCCATGGTGAAAAAGGAAATCTCCTCACATAATAACTAGAGAGAAGCTTTCTAGAGATTGCTTCCTGATGTGTGACTTCATCTCACAGAGTTCCACCCTTCCCTTCTTGGAACAGTTTGCTAACACTGTTGTCCTGGATTCTGCAAAGTGATATTTGGGAGCTCATTGAGGGCTATGGTGAAAAAGCAAATATCCTCCCATAATAACTGGAGAGAAGCTCTCTGAGAAACTGCATTGCCATGTGTGAATGCAACTCACAGAGTTACACGTTTCTCTTCAGTGATCAGTTTGCTAACACAGTTTTCTAGAAATCTGCCATTAGATACTTCATAGCGCAATGAAGCTTACGGTGACAAAGGAAATATACTCAGTGGAAAACTAGAAAGAAGCTTTCTTAGAAACTTCTTGGTGATGTGTGAGTTCATCTCACAGAGTTACACTTATGTTTCGTGGAGCAGTGCATTAACACTGTCTTTGAGGAAACTGAGAAGGGCTTCTTTGGATCGCATTGAGGCCTACGCTGGTAAAGGAAATTTCATCCGTTCAAAACGTGAAAGAAGCTTTCTGAGAAACTTCTTTCTGATCTGTGAGTTCATCTCACAGACTTATAACTTAAACCTCAGGAAGCAGTTTGCTATCACTCTTTTCGTGGAATCTTTAAAGTGATACTTGGGAGCCCATAGGGGCCCATGGTGAAAAAGGAAATCTCCTCACATAATAACTAGAGAGAAGCTTTCTAGAGATTGCTTCCTGATGTGTGACTTCATCTCACAGAGTTCCACCCTTCCCTTCTTGGAACAGTTTGCTAACACTGTTGTCCTGGATTCTGCAAAGTGATATTTGGGAGCTCATTGAGGGCTATGGTGAAAAAGCAAATATCCTCCCATAATAACTGGAGAGAAGCTCTCTGAGAAACTGCATTGCCATGTGTGAATGCAACTCACAGAGTTACACGTTTCTCTTCAGTGATCAGTTTGCTAACACAGTTTTCTAGAAATCTGCCATTAGATACTTCATAGCGCAATGAAGCTTACGGTGACAAAGGAAATATACTCAGTGGAAAACTAGAAAGAAGCTTTCTTAGAAACTTCTTGGTGATGTGTGAGTTCATCTCACAGAGTTACACTTATGTTTCGTGGAGCAGTGCATTAACACTGTCTTTGAGGAAACTGAGAAGGGCTTCTTTGGATCGCATTGAGGCCTACGCTGGTAAAGGAAATTTCATCCGTTCAAAACGTGAAAGAAGCTTTCTGAGAAACTTCTTTCTGATCTGTGAGTTCATCTCACAGACTTATAACTTAAACCTCAGGAAGCAGTTTGCTATCACTCTTTTCGTGGAATCTTTAAAGTGATACTTGGGAGCCCATAGGGGCCCATGGTGAAAAAGGAAATCTCCTCACATAATAACTAGAGAGAAGCTTTCTAGAGATTGCTTCCTGATGTGTGACTTCATCTCACAGAGTTCCACCCTTCCCTTCTTGGAACAGTTTGCTAACACTGTTGTCCTGGATTCTGCAAAGTGATATTTGGGAGCTCATTGAGGGCTATGGTGAAAAAGCAAATATCCTCCCATAATAACTGGAGAGAAGCTCTCTGAGAAACTGCATTGCCATGTGTGAATGCAACTCACAGAGTTACACGTTTCTCTTCAGTGATCAGTTTGCTAACACAGTTTTCTAGAAATCTGCCATTAGATACTTCATAGCGCAATGAAGCTTACGGTGACAAAGGAAATATACTCAGTGGAAAACTAGAAAGAAGCTTTCTTAGAAACTTCTTGGTGATGTGTGAGTTCATCTCACAGAGTTACACTTATGTTTCGTGGAGCAGTGCATTAACACTGTCTTTGAGGAAACTGAGAAGGGCTTCTTTGGATCGCATTGAGGCCTACGCTGGTAAAGGAAATTTCATCCGTTCAAAACGTGAAAGAAGCTTTCTGAGAAACTTCTTTCTGATCTGTGAGTTCATCTCACAGACTTATAACTTAAACCTCAGGAAGCAGTTTGCTATCACTCTTTTCGTGGAATCTTTAAAGTGATACTTGGGAGCCCATAGGGGCCCATGGTGAAAAAGGAAATCTCCTCACATAATAACTAGAGAGAAGCTTTCTAGAGATTGCTTCCTGATGTGTGACTTCATCTCACAGAGTTCCACCCTTCCCTTCTTGGAACAGTTTGCTAACACTGTTGTCCTGGATTCTGCAAAGTGATATTTGGGAGCTCATTGAGGGCTATGGTGAAAAAGCAAATATCCTCCCATAATAACTGGAGAGAAGCTCTCTGAGAAACTGCATTGCCATGTGTGAATGCAACTCACAGAGTTACACGTTTCTCTTCAGTGATCAGTTTGCTAACACAGTTTTCTAGAAATCTGCCATTAGATACTTCATAGCGCAATGAAGCTTACGGTGACAAAGGAAATATACTCAGTGGAAAACTAGAAAGAAGCTTTCTTAGAAACTTCTTGGTGATGTGTGAGTTCATCTCACAGAGTTACACTTATGTTTCGTGGAGCAGTGCATTAACACTGTCTTTGAGGAAACTGAGAAGGGCTTCTTTGGATCGCATTGAGGCCTACGCTGGTAAAGGAAATTTCATCCGTTCAAAACGTGAAAGAAGCTTTCTGAGAAACTTCTTTCTGATCTGTGAGTTCATCTCACAGACTTATAACTTAAACCTCAGGAAGCAGTTTGCTATCACTCTTTTCGTGGAATCTTTAAAGTGATACTTGGGAGCCCATAGGGGCCCATGGTGAAAAAGGAAATCTCCTCACATAATAACTAGAGAGAAGCTTTCTAGAGATTGCTTCCTGATGTGTGACTTCATCTCACAGAGTTCCACCCTTCCCTTCTTGGAACAGTTTGCTAACACTGTTGTCCTGGATTCTGCAAAGTGATATTTGGGAGCTCATTGAGGGCTATGGTGAAAAAGCAAATATCCTCCCATAATAACTGGAGAGAAGCTCTCTGAGAAACTGCATTGCCATGTGTGAATGCAACTCACAGAGTTACACGTTTCTCTTCAGTGATCAGTTTGCTAACACAGTTTTCTAGAAATCTGCCATTAGATACTTCATAGCGCAATGAAGCTTACGGTGACAAAGGAAATATACTCAGTGGAAAACTAGAAAGAAGCTTTCTTAGAAACTTCTTGGTGATGTGTGAGTTCATCTCACAGAGTTACACTTATGTTTCGTGGAGCAGTGCATTAACACTGTCTTTGAGGAAACTGAGAAGGGCTTCTTTGGATCGCATTGAGGCCTACGCTGGTAAAGGAAATTTCATCCGTTCAAAACGTGAAAGAAGCTTTCTGAGAAACTTCTTTCTGATCTGTGAGTTCATCTCACAGACTTATAACTTAAACCTCAGGAAGCAGTTTGCTATCACTCTTTTCGTGGAATCTTTAAAGTGATACTTGGGAGCCCATAGGGGCCCATGGTGAAAAAGGAAATCTCCTCACATAATAACTAGAGAGAAGCTTTCTAGAGATTGCTTCCTGATGTGTGACTTCATCTCACAGAGTTCCACCCTTCCCTTCTTGGAACAGTTTGCTAACACTGTTGTCCTGGATTCTGCAAAGTGATATTTGGGAGCTCATTGAGGGCTATGGTGAAAAAGCAAATATCCTCCCATAATAACTGGAGAGAAGCTCTCTGAGAAACTGCATTGCCATGTGTGAATGCAACTCACAGAGTTACACGTTTCTCTTCAGTGATCAGTTTGCTAACACAGTTTTCTAGAAATCTGCCATTAGATACTTCATAGCGCAATGAAGCTTACGGTGACAAAGGAAATATACTCAGTGGAAAACTAGAAAGAAGCTTTCTTAGAAACTTCTTGGTGATGTGTGAGTTCATCTCACAGAGTTACACTTATGTTTCGTGGAGCAGTGCATTAACACTGTCTTTGAGGAAACTGAGAAGGGCTTCTTTGGATCGCATTGAGGCCTACGCTGGTAAAGGAAATTTCATCCGTTCAAAACGTGAAAGAAGCTTTCTGAGAAACTTCTTTCTGATCTGTGAGTTCATCTCACAGACTTATAACTTAAACCTCAGGAAGCAGTTTGCTATCACTCTTTTCGTGGAATCTTTAAAGTGATACTTGGGAGCCCATAGGGGCCCATGGTGAAAAAGGAAATCTCCTCACATAATAACTAGAGAGAAGCTTTCTAGAGATTGCTTCCTGATGTGTGACTTCATCTCACAGAGTTCCACCCTTCCCTTCTTGGAACAGTTTGCTAACACTGTTGTCCTGGATTCTGCAAAGTGATATTTGGGAGCTCATTGAGGGCTATGGTGAAAAAGCAAATATCCTCCCATAATAACTGGAGAGAAGCTCTCTGAGAAACTGCATTGCCATGTGTGAATGCAACTCACAGAGTTACACGTTTCTCTTCAGTGATCAGTTTGCTAACACAGTTTTCTAGAAATCTGCAATTAGATACTTCATAGCGCAATGAAGCTTACGGTGACAAAGGAAATATACTCAGTGGAAAACTAGAAAGAAGCTTTCTTAGAAACTTCTTGGTGATGTGTGAGTTCATCTCACAGAGTTACACTTATGTTTCGTGGAGCAGTGCATTAACACTGTCTTTGAGGAAACTGAGAAGGGCTTCTTTGGATCGCATTGAGGCCTACGCTGGTAAAGGAAATTTCATCCGTTCAAAACGTGAAAGAAGCTTTCTGAGAAACTTCTTTCTGATCTGTGAGTTCATCTCACAGACTTATAACTTAAACCTCAGGAAGCAGTTTGCTATCACTCTTTTCGTGGAATCTTTAAAGTGATACTTGGGAGCCCATAGGGGCCCATGGTGAAAAAGGAAATCTCCTCACATAATAACTAGAGAGAAGCTTTCTAGAGATTGCTTCCTGATGTGTGACTTCATCTCACAGAGTTCCACCCTTCCCTTCTTGGAACAGTTTGCTAACACTGTTGTCCTGGATTCTGCAAAGTGATATTTGGGAGCTCATTGAGGGCTATGGTGAAAAAGCAAATATCCTCCCATAATAACTGGAGAGAAGCTCTCTGAGAAACTGCATTGCCATGTGTGAATGCAACTCACAGAGTTACACGTTTCTCTTCAGTGATCAGTTTGCTAACACAGTTTTCTAGAAATCTGCCATTAGATACTTCATAGCGCAATGAAGCTTACGGTGACAAAGGAAATATACTCAGTGGAAAACTAGAAAGAAGCTTTCTTAGAAACGTCTTGGTGATGTGTGAGTTCATCTCACAGAGTTACACTTATGTTTCGTGGAGCAGTGCATTAACACTGTCTTTGAGGAAACTGAGAAGGGCTTCTTTGGATCGCATTGAGGCCTACGCTGGTAAAGGAAATTTCATCCGTTCAAAACGTGAAAGAAGCTTTCTGAGAAACTTCTTTCTGATCTGTGAGTTCATCTCACAGACTTATAACTTAAACCTGAGGAAGCAGTTTGCTATCACTCGTTTCGTGGAATCTTTAAAGTGATACTTGGGAGCCAACAGGGACCCATGGTGAAAAAGGAAATATCCTCACGTAATAACCACAGAGAAGCTTTCTGAGCGATTGCTTTCCTGATGTGTGACGTCATCACACAGAGTTCTAACCTTCCCCTTCTTGGAACACGTTTGCTACACTGTTGTCCTGGATTCTGCAAAGTGATATTTGGGAGCTCATTGAGGCCTCTGGTGAAAAAGGAAATATCCTCACATAATAACTAAAGAGCAGCTTTCTGAGAAACTGCTTTGCCATGTGTGAATGCAACTCACAGAGTTACACGTTTCTCTTCAGTGATCAGTTTGTTAACACAGTTTTCTGGAAATCTGCAATGAGATAATTCATAGCGCAATGAAACTTAAGGTGACAAAGGAAACATCCACAGATGAAAACTAGAAAGAAGCTTACCTAGACACTTCTTGGTGATGTGTGAATTCATCTCACAGAGTTACACTTATGTTTCGTGGAGCAGTTCACTAACACTGTCCTTGAGGAACCTGAGAAGGGCTTCCTTGGATCGCATTGAGGCCTATGCTGATAAAGGAAATTTCATCCGTTCAAAACGTGAAAGAAGCTTTCTGAGAAACTTCTTTCTGATCTGTGAGTTCATCTCACAGACTTATAATTTAGACTTCAGGAAGCAGTTTGCTAACACTCTTTTCGTGGAAACTGGAAAGTGATATTTGAGCCCATAGGGACCATGGTGAAAAAGGAAATATCCTCACATAATAACTACAGAGAAGCTTTCTGAGAGATTGCTTTCTGATGTGTGACTTCATCACACAGAGTTCCACCTTCCCTTCTTGGAACAGTTTGCTAACACTGTTGTCCTGGATTCTGCAAAGTGATATTTGGGAGCTCATTGAGGGCTATGGTGAAAAAGCAATATCCTCCCATAATAACTGGAGAGAAGCTCTCTGAGAAACTGCATTGCCATGTGTGAATGCAACTCACAGAGTTACACGTTTCTCTTCAGTGATCAGTTTGCTAACACAGTTTTCTAGAAATCTGCAATTAGATACTTCATAGCGCAATGAAGCTTACGGTGACAAAGGAAATATACTCAGTGAAAACTAGAAAGAAGCTTTCTTAGAAACTTCTTGGTGATGTGTGAATTCATCTCACAGAGTTACACTTATGTTTC